>NW_019386133.1:8240-10056 GCF_000671375.1 Centruroides sculpturatus | reverse complement strand
TCAAAAAATTAATTTTGTGATCTGAAATAATTCCATTCAACAAATTTTTATTTGCAATTTACTCAAGAAATTAATTTTGTGATCAAAGCTGCCCAAACCACTACTACTCACGTGCGATGTGTAGTTTTGGCGAAAAAGTGAAATATAGGGACATACATGTCCATTTATATATATATATATATATATATATATTTTCCAAGATAACAAAAATTACCTATTTTCATTTCCGAAGGATTTTTTCTTCCAATAAAAGAGCAGGAGGATAGATTCTCATCGACTCCTGAAAATTGTAATGTATAAAACTAATTCTTGAATATATTTTAAAAAATTAAGAAATTACCTTAATTACGCATTCTAAATACGTCATTTTCGTCAGGTCATCGATCGTAATATCTCTATTCATACCATTTTTGAAAATTTCTTGCAATTGTAAATACACTTTCTCCTATATTTCCTGTAATCTTCCCAAGAAATAAAGAGTCCACGACATAACGTGAGCAGTTGTATCGTAACCCTGATATTAAAATGCGTTAAAAAGAAATGTAAAATTTCTTTCTATATAATTCACATTTGCAGTAAAATAAATGCTGTATAATAAACAGGTAAAATTAGGATAAAGCATGCACGAATACCGCACATTTTTTATATTTTTTTCATANCTCAGCAAGATGGATTCCATTCAAATGTCTTACCAATTACCCACAATTCATTGGAAAGTAGCAGTCAACATATCTGTTGAGTGCTGAGTGAATTCAGTCAGCGCTGACAACAGCGCTACCTCAACGTTGAAAAAAGGAACGAATTTTAACGAATGTTGAGGTCAGCGTTGAAAATTGGAATGTCCCGTACTTTCTAAAATTCTTATGTCTCTCTAACATATACATCGACTATACGGTTAACTTAAACTCTGGACAAGTCCATTTTCGAATTGCCCTCCTTAGCAATCCAATTGCCCCCTGTAGGGCGTGGGCCTCACGTTGAAAAACGCTGGTTTGTGGCTAGTGTGACACGAGATAGCGTAGATTACGTTTGTGTTTTTGGAGAGTGTTGAGTTAAATTAAAATAAAAACAATGTCGACAAAAAAGTTTAGTACAGTCATACCCCGACTTACGCGTAAGTCGGGGTAGCGTATACCCCGACTTACGCGAACCCGGAGTTACGCGATTTTCAAATCTCGTCGATTCGTCTTTTGTTTGAGCGCCACACAATTCTTGATTATTCACTCTCCCCACACTATTGTTCAGCTTAATGTTCGGACGTGTCACGCGGAATCGACGCATAGCTACAATTTATTTTGTGTAATTTATTTCTGTTTGTTATATCTACGGAGACTTGAGAGACTATGTGGTGATTTCTTGTAATCGTGAACGAACCAAAAGGCAAGATAAGATTAACGAGAACATTTACTAGCTTACATACATCCGACTTGGATTTTATACAAAAGGCATCTACAATCGTAAACAATTGACGAAAAAAGTATACATTTAACAGATAATAAACAAAGACTCAAGAACAATTTACCTTTTGTATATATAACTGACAAGATTATCTTTCAAATTATAATTAAACAGACTCGATCCCAACAATCGTTTGATTGTCAGACATACAAAAGAAATGAACAGATGGCGCCTAACTTAAGCACGGTTTACAATAACGAATATGATTAATCTTAACACTCTACTATGTCATCCAAACGAAGTAGAACTGATTCTTCTGCATCAAACAAGAAAAGAAAAACTTTATCTTTGGAATGTAAAGTTAACATTATTAAAGACTTCGATACAAAAATGAAAATTTGTGAATTGGCAAAGAAGT
>NW_019386133.1:3721-6459 GCF_000671375.1 Centruroides sculpturatus | reverse complement strand
TTTTCACAGAATGCAAGAATTAGGTCCCCCGTTTCCAGACTAATTAGAGAATTTTTACGTTTAGCCAAACGAACTATTTTCAACGTTTACAACTGTTCTATAATCGAACCAATATTCGAATTTAATTCGAACAAAACATTCGAAATAGAAAGCTACTTTTAACCACTTTCAGCCTCATATCTCCCGCACCCTTATAGCTATCGAGACGCAACCACCCCTATGCACGAATGGAGACTTGGGGCTACCACCACATACAAACACCATTCACGTGCGATGTGTAGTTTTGGCGAAAAAGTGAAATGTAGGGACATACATGTCCATTTATATATATATATATATATATATATATTTTCCAAGATAACAAAAATTACCTATTTTCATTTCCGAAGGATTTTTTCTTCCAATAAAAGAGCAGGAGGATAGATTCTCATCGACTCCTGAAAATTGTAATGTATAAAACTAATTCTTGAATATATTTTAAAAAATTAAGAAATTACCTTAATTACGCATTCTAAATACGTCATTTTCGTCAGGTCATCGATCGTAATATCTCTATTCATATCATTTTTGAAAATTTCTTGCAATTGTAAATACACTTTCTCCTATATTTCCAGTAATCTTCCCAAGAAATAAAGAGTCCACGACATAACGTGAGGGGTTGTATCGTAACCCTGATATTAAAATACGTTAAAAAGAAATGTAAAATTTCTTTCTATATAATTCACATTTGCAGTAAAATAAATACTGTATAATAAACAGGTAAAATTAGGATAAAGCATGCACGAATACCGCACATTTTTTATATTTTTTTCATACCAGTTTACAATGCGCAATCACATTGTAGCAAGCAGTTCACTTGTTTCTTCGTACTATTTACGACAAAATAGAAATAATCTGATTTTGGGAGTTTACTATTTTCTCCAGTAAGAAAATAGTCCAGAAACTTTAAAAAGGCACAGTTGTATCCGGCGTAACTTTCGGTGATAAAATGAAAGAGAGAGAAAAATGCGTCATTTCACTTCTCAAATACAGGAATTTATGGATGAAACCAAAAATAATAATATTAGTAAAAGGGAAAATGGTTCCAACTGTTATATCTCGCGAAAAACGTAATTATTCGCGGTAAATTGTCCACAAACTGTGTGATTAGTTGAACGAAAAGTTAAATACACATCGTCCAGCTTGAATTGTCTTGACTTAAGACAATCCTTACATGCCGTAATATAACGACGTATATTTACATTTTCGGTTGTTCTGTTATTATCAGGGCTGTGGAGTCGGAGTAGGAGTCGGTAGATTTTTACGCTACTTCACAGCCCTGGTTATTATGAACTCGAATTATTTCGGTCATCATCTCAGATATTACTTGCTTTGAACAGTTTCAATCCTGTTTATAAAAGGTCTTGAGTAGATAATTTAATAACGGATAATAACCCACAGAACTGAGTTAAAAATTTATAAAACCGCATTCGATATGAATTTNCTCTGATGATATTCACGGACGATTTCAGCCGTGCAGAGGTTAATAGTTCACGAGAAAGCGTCATGTTGCTTTCGAGAAAATGTAACGGGAGACTTTCTCAGGTAGCTAAGACAACAATTGTTGCGTAATTCGCGAAACGTTATTATTAAAGACTATTCTAATATAAGAAGTTCTGCTATCTTACACGAGTTTACTATTTTCTCCAGTAAGAAAATAGTCCAGAAACTTTAAAAAGGCACCAGTTGTATCCGGCGTAACTTTCGGTGATAAAATGAAAGAGAGAGAAAAATGCGTCATTTCACTTCTTCTCAAATACAGGAATTTATGGATGAAACCAAAAATAATAATATTAGTAAAAGGGAAAATGGTTCCAACTGTTATATCTCGCGAAAAACGTAATTATTCGCGGTAAATTGTCCACAAACTGTGTAATTATTCGAACGAAAATTTAAATACACATCGTCCAGCTTGAATTGTCTTGACTTAAGACAATCCTTACATGCCGTAATATAACGACGTATATTTACATTTTCGGTTGTTCTGTTAATATCAGGGCTGTGGAGTCGGAGTCGGAGTCGTGGAGTTTTGATGTTTAACTGGAGTCGGAGTCGGTAAATTTTTACCCTACTCCACAGCCCTGGTTATTATGGACTCGAATTATTTCGGTCATCATCTCAGACATTACTTGCTTTGAACAGTTTCAATCGTGTTTATAAAAGGTCTCGAGTAGATAATTTAATAACGGATAATAACCCACAGAACTGAGTTAAAANTGATTTCTTGTAACCGTGAACGAACCAAAAGGCGAGATAAGATTAACGAGAACATTTATTAGCTTACATACATCCGACTTGGATTTTACACAAAAGGCATCTGCAATCCTGAACAATTGACGAAAAAAGTATACATTTATCAGATAATAAACAAAGACTTATTTTGTAAACAATTTACCTTTTGTATAAACAACTGACAGGATTACCTTTCAAATTATAAAAAGAGACTCGATCCCAAGCGGTCTTTTTGATCGTCGGACATACTAAAGAAATGAACAGATGGCGCCTAACTTAAGCGCTTTTTACAATAACAAATATGATTAGTCTTAACACTCTACTATGTCATCCAAATGAAGTAAAACTGATTCTTCTGCATCAAACAAGAAAAGAAAAACTTTATCTTTGGAATGTAAAGTTAACATTATTAAAGACTTCAATACAAAAATGAAAATTTGTGAATTGGCAAAGAAGTTTGATCTACC
>NW_019386133.1:0-986 GCF_000671375.1 Centruroides sculpturatus | reverse complement strand
GATTTTTCGTGTCTTTTGCCAGCTAAATTGTCAAAGCCATTCTTATTCCACACACTAATTTCATTTGAAAATAGTAGGCAAGCCAACAAAACAATTTTTGCATTTTTATGCATTTACGGAGCCATTTTATCGTGAAAATGTCGAACAAATTTTTTTATTGAAGCGTTTATATTTAACTTAGGCATTGGCCTTTCTCTTTTAATAATGTTTTCTTTTTCATTATATGATCTGGAGCCAAAACTTTTTTAAAATAAAATTTTAATATCGCAATTACATTCCGAATCGCTAGCCACGATATAAGGACTAAAATAAAAAATAAAATTATAAAAACTCACTTGGTGAAATAAGATGTGTGGTGAATACACATACCTGGTACAAAACCTTCTTCAATTGTATGAATNAAGGTTAAACTTAATAGATTGTCCGTCTTTTGTTTTCTAACTAATTCGTTTTAGGACCAAGTGTTGTCCACAAAAATTTCCAAAATTTACAACTTTTCGGTTACTCTCGTTTACTCTTGTCTATAAGGGTAAGGTTGACTATAACGTAATAATCTTAATCTTCGCTATCGTTACTTTTGCCCGAGCAACGCCGGGCCTACCTGCTAGTCGGTCTACCATCTAAAAATTACTGTCTTTATTATATCTAATACAGTACAGTATTTCGAAGAAATCAGTCCCCACTGTACTCGGCTATAGATTGGTTCGGTTAAGCTTTTGCTTAAGTAATATTCCGGCTCTTTCGTCAGGGTTTTGTTTACGTCTTCAATTCCCTAATCGCTTAATTATTTAACTACTTCTTAAGTAGAAAGAAGTCGAAACCAGTTACTTTGTACTAGAATATTTGTAGTCTCGGGAAAAAGTGGAAAAACAAATTTTTATGACAAACGGATACATATATCGTAAATTTAAGGAAAATAAATTCTAGAGCGTTTTCTGTACCTGGTGCATCTCTCTCATTCATTAAATTTAGTTGTAAATAATGCT
>NW_019386132.1:63187-91293 GCF_000671375.1 Centruroides sculpturatus | reverse complement strand
CAGGGTATAGATGGTCTTTTTTTGCAGTTAAAATCCTTTAGCAGAGGCAAGAGATTTGTTGCAGATAAAAATAATAATAAAAATAAAATAAAAAAAGTTCTTGTTAATAGAAGAAGAGGGAGAATTTATCGAAAATCCATACTCTGATCATTTAAACCTTCAAAAGCGAATTTATGCAAGGGAAAAAGTGAAAGTAGAAGAAAAAGGAGGATGGAAAAATATCTTTCAACTTGTTACAAACGATTTATTAATCTGTTCTTCACGAACTTAAAAATTTGAGGAGATTAAATATGGAATTATAACTGTAATTATTATTAGTTTTTAGTTAATTTAACAGTAATCAAAAGGGAATTTATACCTTAAAAAACTCAAAATAAATTTTTTATCGATTTAATATGATAAAAAAATATTTAAGAAAGTGTTTAAAGTAAATTTACTTTGTTTTTGGAGCTTAAAATATTTAAAAAATGCTTTTGAAGTGGTTTAAAAATTCCTTTTTTTAACGTGAATTGTATGGTTTGACTGCAAAAAATTGCATTTTTTTAAATGTAAATTATATGATTTAACAGCAAAAAATTATATTTGTATTATTTTTAATTAAGTTTTGAAGTGTTTTAAATAGTATATAAAGTTAAAATGTTTGAATTATGTATATAAAAAAAAACTTGTGTAAAGTTAGGATCAGACAAAATTACTTTGTTTTTAAAGCTTAAAAAATAAATAAAAAACTAATGAAATTATTTAAGAATTTTTTATTTTATAAAAAATTAAGTTTTTTGCGTTTTAAACAGTTTATAAGGTTAAAAATTTTCATTTTACATGAAGAAAACAGCATTATAAACTAGGAATTTACAGCAAACCGGACCAAAAATTGTGTTTTTATACAAATATACGTTCTAATTATGTAAAGAATTGATTTTTATCCTTTTAAATTAAGTTCTGGAGGATTTTAAACAGCTTATAACGTAAAAGTTTTTATTTTACTTTACAAAAAATGTATAAGATTAGGCGTTGTATATAAATCTTATCTCTGGTCACGGACGGTGTATACAGTAATTGACGTCGGATCAACTTCAATTGCTGTTGGGAGTGTAACATAACCAATACTAAAACCATGGAAAAAGTTATCTAACAGAATGGATACGTAGGTAATATATCGTCTAGTTTTTTCCTTATTTATGCATATAATCGGGTGTAAATTTATCTTATATAAACCTACCAAAAATTGAATTATTTAAGTCTTTCCTATATAGAATTTCACCTTATTCACTTAAAAATTTATAATTTAATTACAATTTATGTAAATTAATCGTCTTCAGGAAGCTTCCTTACGCATCNCGGATGAACATTTTTGTTCTCTGACGTCATTCTGTGATAAGTCGAGACATCTGCTATTGAAACTGTACGTGGTCAATTTTATTTTAAATAATTTAGTGTATGAATTATGAGCTTGGTCATGAGCATTTTATTTTACTTATTTTTATTTATTTATTTTTTGTATACTTGCAGCTGATGTGAATAAAGTTTTTTTTTATTTATCCTCCGGAAATGGAAGCGTATCAATGGAAAAATCGTGTAAAATTCATCACTAAGTACATGTTTGGTAAGTTAAAAAACTAAAAGATGCAAATAAAATTTATTATTTTTTTAGATTTAATTGTTATAAACCATGCATTGTCTCGTAAAATACGTGACAGAGATGGTCGAGGTGTTAAGGCATCTGACTACTGCGTTGGGGATCCGAATTCGAATCCCAGTAGTTGGGAACATTTTTAGGGGCGGTTTGACTCCTCATTTAGGTGTGGGTTTGTAAAAGACCCTTTTAGTGCCCAGAGAAGGAAATGAATTTAAAAAATATTTATAAAGATTAANTTTAAATTTATGAGCATAGAATAACAAGAATGATATATTATATTTTCAAAATTTACGTCATAAAACCTTAATTTTAGATGATTTAAAGCATAGGTAAGATGCATAAGAAGCTCATTTTTTATGTAAAATAATATATATTTGTGTGTACGTATATATAAAATTCCTTCCCCCTTTCTAAGGATGTTAAAGAAGGGAAAAACTGGATAATATGCTAAAGAGATGCATCTGTAATCGTTTGAATCATTCTGAAATGTTTTAGCCTCTCATATTCGACATCAGTTTTCGCATTTGCAAGTAGAAAATGCTAAAATAAGAAGAGAAAATGGATGTATGCCTCAGATAAAAATTTATTTAAGTGAAATTTATGTATTAAAAACATTTAACTATGTAAATGATTGCTTCCTATAACATTTTAATGGATTAAAACATTTTTTATTTTTAATGTTATAACTTAAATAAGNGCATATAATCGGGTGTAAATTTATCTTATATAAACCTACCAAAAATTGAATTATTTAAGTCTTTCCTATATAGAATTTCACCTTATTCACTTAAAAATTTATAATTTAATTACAATTTATGTAAATTAATCGTCTTCAGGAAGCTTCCTTACGCATCCTTACTTCCTTATAAACATATAAATAGGCTTGCAAATTTATAATACACAAACCTAGCATTACAGGAAGCTCATTGCTTCTCTCATATTAAGGTTACTTCCTTATAAATGTGTAAACAAGTATGTAAATTTACCCTACATAAACCATTAGTTAATGGCTTCCTATAGAGAATTTGAACCTATTTACTTAAAAATTTATATTTAAATTACAATTTAAGTAAATTAAGCTACATAAGGAAGCTTCTCATATTAAAATTGCTTCCTTATAAACATATAAACNTTCTAACTTTTCTCTAACCTGTAATTACTAGATATATCCTTACAATATTTTAATATTATCCTCAAAAATAGCATCCTTCTCACGCTACTCAACTTATGCCAACACAAAACACTTTTAACATATGTTAGCTAATTAGATAGCTATCTTAACCTAATTTAATTAAAATTCATTGTTAAATGGCTATCTAAAAACGATTATTGATTATTATTATTAAGCAGAATTGATTAAAATTATCCTTAAAAATAAAAAATAAATAAATTTCTTTCTCCTCTCCTCTTCCTTCTGTTACTCCTTCTGCTTCTCCTGTTTTTCTTCCTCCTGTGTGTTCCCCCTGCTCCTCCTGCTTTTCCTGCTTTTCCTGCTTCTTCTTCCTCTTTCTCTTGTTGTTTCCCCTGCTCCTCTTCTTTCGCCTCCTCCTATTGTTCTCCTTGCTCCTCCTCTTCCTCCTCCTCCTTCTTCTCCTCTTCCTCCTCCTTTTTCTCCTTCTTCCCCTCTTTCTCCTCCTCCTCTTCTTCTTCTTCTTCTTATTATTTTTTAAAATTTTGTGTAAATATCTAAGCTGTTAATTTTATATTTTTACGAAGACTGACGACTTTTCTATGAAGTAAAATTCAATAAAAAAAAAGAAAAGTAAAGAAGTTTAGCTAAAAAAGCTTTGTCAACAATAATAACGTGACATTTCTGGACCTATTAAAGAGACAATTAGAGGGAAAAAAGTCAACATATTGAAGAAAAAAAAACATCATTTTTTATCAATTAGAGTAGCTATCTCTTTGATAGAAAACATAAAGATCTATACAATACACAATCCATATTTTCTTTTTTTCAGTTAAAATTAATAAAAATGATCTGAAAAATTATATTTTTAACTTTAAAAAATTATTATTTTACTACTTATCCTTGAAGTATCATTAAGAATAATGCTAAAGATGATGCTGTCATCGAAGTTTAGTAAGTTAAATTCCGACTTTGTCGAGTTCTTTGAATTTTTTTACCTTTATTTTTATAATTTTTAATATAATTTCTTCCATGATTTTATTGACTTCCTCGAGTTTATAACAAATTTAAATATAGTTAAAGTTTTATAAAAACCAAAACACGATAAAGTGAGTGCTTACCCATGTTAGAGAAGATCGTAGCTCTTCTAAAAATAGAATTTCTTGCATTATCTTTGAAAAAGTTTAATTAATGTGAGGTTTATTATGTAAATTTGCAAAATATCTTAACAAGATCTAAATAATTTTCATATAATTCCGCATATTTTACGTGTTTTTTAAAATACCATTTTGCTTTTTACACCGTATAATTTTTAATGCACGATTAAAACTTACTTAAAATTAAAATTATATATTAATATTTTGCTAAATTTTCTTAAAATAAACATTTTAAAACATATTTTCATGGAATATATAAGAAAATTTACATATTCTACAACAGCTCTCCATTGCCCCGCATCCTCTTATGAGGAAAGAGGATGCAGAGCAAAGGAAAACGAATCAAAAATGTTAATTTATTAACTCTTAAATAGCAAAAAAAGTTTCAGAACTCAAAATTTCCAATTTACATACAAAAAAATCCATTTTCTTTAAAATAATGATGCGGGAATGTTTGCATCGCTGCATCTTTCATGAGGCCATATACAAAACAGTGTAATCTATACTAAACTTGAGAGGGGCAAAATGTATCTTTATGTTTAGAATTATGTTACGAGCAACCTCATAAACCTTTTTAATGATGATTTATCTGTTTTGGAGGAGCCTAAATCTGACCAGTTGCGTTTAAATAAATAAAATAGACAACATGCTAACCTCAAGTCACCATCTTTCTAACTTAGTGCCATCTTTGTCATCATATATAACGCCTTTAAACTCTAAATTTTTCAATATTTATCAAGTAAATTAATCGATATTAATGCCTAGTTTTATGCCCCGTTAATCGTGATTAAATTTATAATATAATTACGAAGATAATTAACATATTAATTGCGCTAATCTTTTTATCTTTAAGACATAGATAATAATGGTTACTTGGACCTGTACGACTTCGAATGCTTGGCTTTGGTGAGTTTAAGTGTTACATTTAATTATTTTAGATTATTTTAAATAAATTTTTATCGTATTTTTTAAAAAAATTGAATAAAATACCCGCAGCGATACACAGTTTTAGGAGGGAAAGGCTCATACGATCCGAAAATTCACGAGAAAAATAAGGTAATCATGATCAATTTCTGGAACGAAATGGCCGAATTAAGTAATTTTAATAAGGTAAGTTCGATTTTAAATTAAAATTAATTCAGTTTTATGAGAATTTTAAGCGTTAATTAAGTTATAAATTAATTTAATTGCCATTTAAGTGGCACGAATTACGTAAAATTCACTCCAGGAAGGGAATTTTTGAGAATTTTTGTAATATTACAATTGCTATTTAAGTCTAGTAAAAAGAATTCGATCGATGTTTCAGAAAAATATTTGCTTCTTTTTAGAGCTTAAGTATTTAAAATCCGATATTTTTTGACCTTTACAGTGATATTACATATGTCTCTTTTCTCTCTTTGTACTGTACGTAAATATAGTTTAAATCATTTATAAAAATTGATGGTGAAACATGCTTGATATTTAGAGAATGGAAAGATTTGTTTTTATCGAAATAATTTATGATAATGTGTTCTATAATAATGTGAAGTACTCTTAAACCTGTGAACAACGGACATAGGCGAGAACGTGAAGAATGGCCGTTGTTCGGAGGTTCATTTTGGATTTTTGTTTAAAAAAAAAAGTCCTTGAAATGGCCGTTGTATGCATTTTTGTTCGAAGGAAAAGTTCTTTAAATGGCCGTCGTTCGGAGGTTCTTGTTTGGATTTTTTTCAAAAACATTCTCTTCAAATGCCATTTTCCAGAGATTATTTTGTGTGCATTTCTATCATAAAAATGGCCATTGTTCGGAGGTTATTACGTACGCATTTCTGTTTAAAAAATGGCCGTCGTTCGGAGGTTTTTGTATGAATTTTTCTCCAAAAAGTTCCTTAAAATGGCCAGTTTTTGGAGGTTAATTTGTGTGCATTTCTATTTTAAAAATGTTCGTTGTTCGGAGGTTATTATGTAGATTGCATTTAATAAACGTTCTTGAAATGACCGTTGTTCCGAGGTGGCCTTCATTACAGGTTTCTACTGTATACAAAAGAGAATGGCAATTTTTTATGATGAAATTATCGATTTAGTTTATAAGTAAGAAAAATAATTTGTCATTTTTCATGTTCTCCGAACAATTATCAAACAAGCGTGTAAATGAATCTTGCTCGGAAAAAAAACACTTCTAAATATAATGCTCATGGAGATAGAAGTTAATAATTGCAGGTATAGAATAACAATAACAATTATGTTGCTATAATGGAAAGTTATTGTTAGTCGCTCCTAGGTTTGTACGGGAAAATGACGCACTTTGTACGTGAAAATTCGATATTTTAAAGGTTTATCTTGTAAAAATGATAATAAATTATTAAAAAATTTTAATTAATTGATTAAAACTTACAAATTTTGAACAGTTTATTATGATTTTAGACATATTAAATTGATTAAAATAAGATTTAAAATAGTGCGCGTTATACGCGAATAACTGACATTTTAAAGGTTTATCCAGTGAAAATTATAATAAATTATCAAACANTTCATATTTTGAAATAATAATAATTAAATTTATAATGATAACTTCCTGATTTATTTTTAAAAATTATCTAAGCAAGAATTTTTATAAATTTCAGGATTAATAAAACTGTTTGCCAGAATTCATTGTTCATTGTTAAGGTAAAACATAATTCAAGGTGAAATACATTTATTATTTTGTTTTTAAAACAAAAGTAATTGAAAAATTGTATTTTATAGCTTAGGGAAAGAAAAACTAAATTGTATATGTTATATATACAAAATGAATATTTGCGGCACCATAGCTCATTATAAAATTATGAGATAACTATAATGGAGTACACAATGCATTAGAAAGATTAGGTTTATAAACTAACTAATCTGAATCAATAGTGTTTATTATTCTTTGCAGAAACATTATGATCATAAATATAAATTAGTTTAATAATAATGAAGGAAATTTTATGCAGGTTTCATCATTTCAGTAGTTTTAGGAATTAAATTGAATATAATGTTAGAGAAATACACATTTATTTTAAATTGCATAGTAAATCAATTTAAATAAAAATTCTTAGAAGAATGTAGATCTATGCTTTAAATATTCATTTCAATTTTAGTGGATATACAAGAAAGTATTTTATTAATAATTACATCTGAAAATAAATTATTAAATATTATTTATGAATCACTACATCCTTCTCAAGGAAAGTGTATTTTTATTATGATTAGATTTTTATTTACTTAATGTTCTAAAAAAATTTTTTTTCAGTTGTTTTCTTACAGATATTGAAAATAAATATTGATAAAGTGGTTCCTGTTATAGCAAATTATATCTTATAAATAATAACTAATTATATGACTATTTTATTTAGTAATTAATTTTATTTAATTTTAATGGTTAAAAGCAAATAAAAAGATTAAAGTAAAATTAATTATTGCCACAACTATTGCAATAAAAATTTTCTTATTTTAATTAACTTTATTTATTATTAGAACTTATTAAGTTCTGTGCCATTGTATGTATTTATCATTTTGTTAAAAGAAAGTGTTGGCAATTGATAAAGTTCTGATTAAAGTTGAAGGTTTTTATTGTTATTAACTTCTAAGTTAAAATTAGGTTTTATTTTAAGCTTAATTTTTAAAAGTAGAAATTAATGTGTAATTTTATAAAAGAAAATAATTAACTTATTTATTATATTACATTATTCACTAATTTCTTGTCTGATAATTGAATTTACTGATGAATATGAGAGTCATTAAAGGATTCAAATTACATAATAAAAATAAAGATCAAACTAAGTTCAAGGATTATCAAACTAAATATGAGAAATATCAGTTGCTTTATTTTAATTAATTGAAACTGCAATAGCAGGTGGTAAATATCTTTCAGTAGCATTTTAAATGGTTTTTTATTATTATTGTAAAAATTATTTTAATTGAAAAGTTTTTAAATATTATATTTAAAAAATATAGAAAAATTTAAATAATTTTTTCAGTTTAAACTATAAATGTTTGTTAGAATTTGATTTATGTTTTATTTTATTTTTTTTCAATTTGATGTTTGTCATAACATTTAAAAAAATTGTTTATATTTTAAATTCAAAGAATTTTGTTTATTTCCTGAATACTTTATTTAAAAAAAATTTTTTTTAACATACACATGATTAAAAAAGAAAGGAAAGTTTTACAGAAACAAAAAAGCATTTGTTCTTATTATTTGAAAATTTGTATATGAACTTGTGTTATTTTTTTATTTAAACATAAGCAAATAAAAAAAAATACTGAATTATAAATTTTACTTATAATTGATTATCTAAGATTTGATTCTTTTGCATAATATTTATATGTATGCAAGTGAATGACAAATTTTACACTAAGTTTAAAGATTATACAATAAAAAGAAAAGTAAATTTGAAATTTTCTTGTATAAGATATCTATAAAGCTTGAATGGAAAATTTTAGACTTTTCCTCATAACAAATCTTAACAATTAAATGTCAGAATTATCCAAGGCAAAAATTACATAAACAATTTATAACATACAGTATTACTCTAAAACAGGAAGTACAATACAGAATCTTAAGCATTTTTTAAAATTTTTATTGCAATTTTCAATACAATTTTATGTAAAATGCAATATTAATATGTAGAAATACAATTTCATGATTTAGAACTTCTATAAATTTCTAATTGAATAATTATGTCCATTTACTATTAGATATTTTGCTGCATAAAATACATTAAGGAATATTTTACAAGAAATGAAGCATTTAATATTTCATCACTTCTATAATTTTGTTTTTAAAATTAGAATATCTTAGTAATGAAAAACTTAATAAACCATTTTTTTTTTAGTAATGGAAAAATTTTATTAGATGTAAATTGAATTAAGATATATAAGGCTTACAAAACATTTAGGAAGTATTTTAAAAATAATAAACATTCTGGGAAAATTTTTCTGAATGTTTAATATTTTTTAAAATACAATACTTCCTAAATGTTTTGTAATTTTTATATTTTGTTGTCATATTAATTTTTAAAAATATATAAGTAAACTGTTTCAATGTATATTGTGTTTTCTCAATTCTAATACACTTGTTTTTATTTTTTGAACTTTTTCTGGTCTCAAAAATTGGTGTGCACATAAGAATCGGGCACAAAATCAACTTAACACAGCCTCATATGTGTTGTTTTCTCTTCACTTCCGCTCAGAAATTTGTGTGTATTATGAAATCAGTATAGACATGGAACATATTGCTTCATGTTTATACTGTTAGTCCTCCTAGTACTTTAGTTTTAATTTTACTTTGATTTTGGAACAGTTTGGTGATCTTTAGAACTACAGCAAGCAGAGTGAATCATGTCCAGCAGACAAATCTTGTATAAAGCTGTTTTTAAGCAGAGAGTTATCTATTATGCTGAAGAATGTGTTTATAGATAGATATTTTAGTTGATACTATTTATCTGGTAAATTTCATATTTATGCACAGTGTAATGAAATCTCGCTGTTAAAACATTGATCATACAGTAATTTTGATTGTGATTTTATATTGGTATATGTGATAACAGAGCTATAAATGAATACATTCAAAAATATGGACATTGTGAAGCACTGTAAACATGAAAATAAAATGCTTTTCAAATGATGTGTTTATTACTGTTTAAATGCATTTGTTATTTGCAGCTTCATTTTCAATATAAGGTATCCATTACATAATATTTGCAAGGTAACTTTTTTGGATTTGACATACCAAAAATTGGTTGTGCTTTTGACTTGATGAACATTAGAATTGAGGAAACATAGTATATATTAATGATAATATGTAATTGCAATCCATGTAATTAATAAGTTATTAAAGTTTACTTCAGTATCAGTAAGTTTAATTAATTATATATTTTTGAAAATTTATTATTAAAATGAATGTGTCAAGAATTCTTATTAACAGTAGAAATTTAATAAAATAGAATATTTATTTAAGTAAATTAGTATGAATGTTGCTAGCAGATTAACACTTAAATTAAGATAAAGTTTTCATATTAAATATTGACTAAATAATTAAATAGACTAAAATAAAAAACAAACTTTTAAGTTACATACAAAATACCTAAAATTTGTTTTATAATTGATTTATAATGTATGTAAATATATCTTTTAATATTTACATATTAATTAATTAGTATTCTTACAGCTTATACATATATGTAATTTAATATACTGTATAAAATAATATATATTATTTTATATATTAAAAGTTTATTGTATATTATGATATAAATCTTTAGTTTTTAGTATGGTTATACATTTGAATGTAAATATTGATAAATTTTAAGCAGTTCTTAACTTTTATTGTAATATGTTGAAGTGCATAATAATCTATACTTTTTCAATATAAAACAGAAAAATCTAATAATTGTATGTAAAAAATAAAATTTTTTATTAGTTTTTTTTTCTAATTTGCATCTTTAGTTTGACAGCAAAAAATTAAAGTATAAATTCAATTTTAAAATAAATTTTCTTAGGATATTATAGTTCATAATTGTTTAAGTAAAAAAGTTTTGATTTTGTCTAAAAATTTTTATAAATTAGTCAAAATGTCATTTCTTGTTAGTCTAATTTGTAGTCTTATTNCAGTGTTTAAGGACATAGAGGTAAAAAGAATTAATATTTTAGATTGTTTAAAATATGTTATGCTTATGTCCACTTTGGACATTCTTGTGAACTAGGACTTTGTGTTTCTCTTCCCTCAGTATAACATTTCCAATTAAGATGTATTTATTGTAATGTAATATTTTTTGTTTACATATTTTAAATGTATTGTAATGTTTAAAATATTTCTTCACTATTATAAAATTTAAAAGTTCTTATTGATATTTAAATATTTATCTTTAAGTTTTTTGTTGAGTCAAAATTTCAGAATCATAAATGGATATATTTTTAATTTTCAGGAACGTATTGTTAAAGTAATTCGTCAAAAAATAGGCGGATTAGGACTGAGTATTAAGGTAGGAACAGTTACAGTTGAAAAAGAAAAATATGTAATACAATAAATATAATTTTGCAATGTAATTATTTCAAGGAATATCTTCATTTTTAGGGAGGGGCAGAAAATAAATTACCTATTTTAATTTCTAGAATATTTAGAGATCAAGCAGGTGAGATTTATAAAATAATTATTTAATATATTTTTAAATACATTTTTTTACAATTTTATTAAATCTAAATAACAATTAAAATGAAATATATTCAATATTAATATGAAAATATTTTGATGTAACTATGCACGAGTTTTGAATTTTAGATAAATGTAAATTATATAAAGTACAAAAATAACTTTTATTTTTAGACTAATTAAATTAGTACAGTATTATCAAAATAAAGTAAAATGAAATTTTGAAAATTAATTTCATATTTTCAAATTAATATTTGAATTTAATGAAGATAATTCTTTAGATATAATAATGATTACTTTTGAATGATTTAATGATGCACATTATTTTTGAAAGGATTAGACTTGATTAGTAGTCATCAGAAATATTTAGTAGATGGCTTTTATTAAGAGACAGCTTGAATTACTTTTTCTTCAGTTAACATTAAATGATCATGTTTTGAAATCATATGTAAATTAAAGAGTCATGAAATGACTCAAAATAGTTGAAACTAATTTATAACAATTTATTTTTAATTTAACAGTGCTAAAACAATATTATTTTATTACAAATTATCAAACACCTGATGCTGAGAAAAATCGTTTATTGAAGAAACATTAATGTTTTCAACCTATGATAGGCCATCTTCAGATGCTTCATATTAGGTCGAAAAGTTAATGTTTCTTCAATAAACTGTTTTTCTCAGCATTAGGTGCTCGATAATTTGTTATTTAAGGAGCTGAGTAAGATATTTGGTTATTTTATTACTTTGAAACAGTATTGAGATGCTTATATTTGTTCATAACTTATATTTTCAAAATGTTAGTTTCATTATATTTTTTCAGAATTGCAATTTATGACTATTTATTTTTTAAATATTTAAGCATGGTTTTATTGCATGTGAAAATGTATTGTAAAAATTTCTGTAAATTCTTTATGCTTTTAAAATGCTTTTGTCTCACATATTTTTATAAATTGACACTTTATTTTTATAAATTTATGTGAAAATGTTTTAAATTAAAAATTTCATATGTAACAATTGTCATTTATATAAAACTAGCAGGTAAGCCTGGCATTGCCTGGTCAAAATAAGGTACAAACATTAAGATTATTAGATTATTTTGTACTTCTAACCCTTATATTATACTAGCTTACCCGTCGCACATTGCTGCGATCTCAGAAGAAAAGAAATTTAAGCAAACTCGTTATGATAAAATTCAATTTACATTTTATCATTTTTATTGAAACTTATTATTATTATTCATTTTCATCGGGAGAANTATTCAATTAAAAAGTAATATTAATAATAACAACAACAATAAAATAAATTAGTATATAAAATTATTTTTTCCAACTTTAAAAACATGACTTATTTATATGGATGTAAGTATGGAGTAAATAACGTTAAAAATAAAAATCTTTTGGGTTGTACTTATTAACATACTTTTTTTTTATTTGATGTTACTGTCAACTGAAGATCAGTCAAACTGATCAAAAATGTTCTTAATTTTAATAAATATGTTTCTAGGATTATGAAGGTGATTTTTATTTGTATCAACACTTTTCCTAGTTACATACCACCATTTTGGATATTACATGAAATCGTAAATAAAGGATCTACTCGCTTCCAAATTGTTGGAACATTTCCAAGATTTAGTTTCTCATCATCAGCAACCACAAGAAACATTTAATTAGAACAATTTATTTATTTTTGAACATTTTCAGTTCTTTAAAATAGTATTAAGTTTATTTTCTCTTTTCTTGCTTTCTTAACTGTAGGGTTTCCTTACCCCATAAATGTATACTTGTTCCATTGTCCTTTACTGTACAAGAGCCAAGAAAATACAAATATAATCTATTGAGTTTTTGATATATCTTTGAGTCAGCATGATGGGTTTGTTCTCTTGCCTTGTGACAAGTTTAAATTATGAATTGATGAACAAGAATAATGTTGACAGATTACTGGAAGTATGGAATGCTATGGTGATGACACAGCCTTAAAAAACAGAGTTTAGTGGATATGAAATAAATAGGAAACTGGGCCTGTAAGAATGAAATCATATGTTATTTTAAGATGATTATGTAAGAAAGAATGAGTCTAAAGATGTATAATGGGAGTGAGAAACCCTAAAATTAAGAAAGCAAGAGAAGAGGAAATGAATTTAATATATATTATATATATTAAATTTAATAAAAATTAAATATATATATATTTTAATATGAATATGTTTGAAAAAATAAATTGTTCTAATTAGAGTGTTTTACTGTAAGTTATCAGCAACGACAAGAATCTATTTGGAAATGTTTTGACAATTAGAAGCAAGTAATTCCTTGATTTAAAGTTTGATGTATATTAAAGGTACATGACAAATTTGTTTTTATATGCAGAATACTTATTTATGGATATTTTATTAATTGATTAGTTTGGAGGTTTAATGTGTAGAATCAAAAAATCATTTATTTGCTTTTGTTTTTAAATGAATGATTTTCCTCTACAAATATTTGATTTGTAACAAAAAAAAAACATATAAAATTTTATCTATAATCAAATTAATATTATTTTTACTTAGATGCTTTACAATATTATTTATAAATTATTGCTTTGGTGTTAAAATTTCTAATATAATAAAACAATTCTTAATATATTAACAAAGAGAAAAATAATTTGAAAATTAAAACATTAAACCTTTTTGTGTTTTTTAAGTTGAATATTGCAATTGATTGCAAATTATTTATTAGAATATGTATATTTTTTGTTAAAATTTGGAAATTAGAATGTTAGCAGATTGCATTTGTTTAGTGAATATTTCAAATTCTATTAAAATTTGCTTTAAAATTGAAAGAACTTAGCGTTAGATGATCAGATGATGCCTCAAATTAAATGTAGTAAGAATTAAACCAAACCAAATGATGTACAGAATTTTAAAAAAAATCCAAAATAGTCGTTTATAATTTCATTTTATTGGAAATTTCAAACATTAAAAATTATTTTTATTTTTTGAAGATGTATATCAAACGATTGATAGATAACAAATGTATATTAATATATCATTGGAAAAATACCCCCTGTAACAAGGCTTAGCCTTAATGCAAATAAAAATATTTGATTGAAAAAAAAAAAATTTTAATTTTAAAAACATTTTCAAATATTTCAAATATCAAACTTTTTTATTATCATTTTTATTGGAATATATTTTATTTAATTTAAAACTTTTTATTTAAACAATTATCATCATTTATTTATTACTATTATGTATCTGTTAAAGTTTCATTAAGTAGAAAGTGGGGCATAATGTAGTCCCACATTTATGAGGTAAATTAAAAAAAACGGTATGATAATATGGAAAAAACTTTTTATTTAATCAAAGTACATGTAAAAGAGTTTTTTTGGTTTGGTTTTAAAAGTGATGTCCAAATGTTGGCCTTCATGGGCAATGTACATTTGGAGCCATTCCTTGAAGTTTTTTTCAACTCTCACCAGCATATCTGGAGGAATTTTGGCAATTTCCTTATGAATGGCTTCCTTGAGTACTTGTAGAGTTCAAGGGTTGAGATATCCCCATAAGAAAAAGTCATAGGGGCTCAAATCAGGAAAGCGAAGGGCCATTCAATGGCTTCTCGTAAAGAGATTAGTTGACCGGGGAATATCTCTGTCAAAATGGCGTGAGAATGATGGGTCGTAGGGGCTGTGGCTCCATCCTGTTGAAACCAAAACCTTGGAGTGTTGGAGACTGCTCCAACGCTCTGAGTGTGGCGATGTCTGCAGGTGTCTTCACGGATTTGGGACACCCAACTGGTTTTTTAGGATTTGCAGATCCTGTTGCCCTTAAATTTTGGACTCATTTCAAAATCGTTTTCTGATCAGGAACACTTTCCTTTGCATTTAAACAAAATCACATGCAAAAATGCCCTTGTGTTGCAGGCACAGACTCTGTGTTTATGAAAAAAGCCTCCACGATGAAGCCCCGTTGTTTATTTGTCCATTGCATGTTGACTACTGAAAACTTACTTGTTCACACCATCTAGCGGGACAATGTCATTTTTAAAACTTAACCAAAAAAAATCTATAATTCACCTCATAAATGTGTGATTCCATTATGCCCCATCCTGTATAAATTTTAAAAAATATTTTAATTTTTGCATTCTTTATTTCATAATTAAAGCTTTAATTAATTTTTAATACAGTAGAATATGCTTAATGTAACTTTGGATTTACCTATACTAATAACAACTGCTTATAACATTAGGCAGAGTAAATAAATAAGGCTATAATTACTAGAAATTGTGATTTTATTGACTTTTACAGGTTAAAAAATTAAAAAATGTAAAACTTAGATTTATTAACTGTAATTATTATTATTATTATTAATTCATCTAGCTTATAATTGAGTAAGAAATGCCAGCAATTTATACTACTGTACTAAGAACAAATAAAGATAAAAAAAATAATGTTTAAAAACACTGGTTAATATTTATAACTGATAATGTGCAATCATTATCAGTCATATGTTGAGGTTAAAGGTACAAAAATATAGGTGAAAATGCATATATATCTGAAGTTAATGACAATAAATGAATTACAGTTGATTGTAATATGTGAAATTTTGTATATTTTAACTTAAATGTTTTGAATTTGGTAATTCTGATTATGATAAATGATTAATAACAATATACATGATTATGATAAGCAGATTCTACTATAATAAAGTTAAAAGTCTGTACTAGCTGGTACGTAGATAAATTAAACACTACATACAAAATACAAAGTTTTTGGCCTCTTTTTGGGGCCTGCATCAAGCGTCAAACTATATGCATGTATTTTTGTACTATGCACCTGTATCTTCTTGTCATTATAATAATTTGTAGAATATATGTAAAATGTAACACATACATGTTAAATATTCAAAAATGAATTGATATAAAAAAGAAAACAATTTTAAAAAACATTCCAAAAATAGAATCTCTAACATTCTGTAAAGTTTGACACTTGATGCAGGCCACTAAAAGAGACTGAAGATGTTCTATTTTGTATTTAATTCAAATATATATTATTTACTGGAAGATTGTATTCATGGTATGTAGTTTAAATAAAGTTTGAGTGAAATATAGAAATTATCTTTTTCACTGTTAAACTTTTTTTTTTCTATTGAGAATTAAATCTTTAAGATTTTGTTTAATGATTTAGTAAATAAAAATATTTTCAGGTAAAAGTTGGAATGGTTATGGTCAGTGATGGGAAAAGTCGTCCTCAACCAATGCGACTTCAGTTATGTGAAAATATGTTATTGCTACAGAAAGAAGAAATTGTGAATAGTAATATTACTATTTGTCATCAAGAACCTCCAGGCGATTCTAGAGTAGGAATGTTTTATAATTAATAATGTAATAATTAATATTATGTAAAGAATAAAATATTAATTAAATAATAAATTTTAAATGTGAAGCAAGCTTTTTTTTTCTGTTTGACATTTTATTTTTCTGAGTATGTTTGGATAACTAAAGTTATCAAGGAGTAGAAAAATCTAAATGTCACTGCAAAATGTCAGCTATTGGATACAGACTTTTAAATATTTGTTTATATTCAACTAAAGTTTGTTAACATGTTTTTAACATATCTACTGTTTATACTTTACTTACTATTTATATATTATTTAAACATTTCTTGAATTCTGATGTAAATATATTACTTTAAGTGTATATAAGTATTTGTGGTATGTATGTATGTAATGTATGTATAAACTTTAATGCAGAAGAAACAAGATATATGAATGTAAGATGAATGGATTAAATATGTAATAATGGTAATAAAATATAAACTTTAAAATAATTTATAAACTAAATTTAAAATTTGTATTTGAATCTATTGTTTAAAATCCAGCAAAATTTTACATAATGATAAATAATTTTGGGTTTTTTAAACCATATTCAAGTTACACTTCTTTCAATTAATTAAAATTCATTCTATAAATTAAATTTATTATATATAAAATTTTCTTGCTGAATTTTAAAAGATTTTTTAAAAATTTTCTATAATTTTAGTAGTAATTGTTAAATATGAAGAAATAAAATTGATTCAAAATTTTAAATTATATAGTAATGCTGCCTAAGTATTATTATAAAAATTTTACCACTATATTGATCAATTTACATAAAAGACTTTTTATTAAGAAAACTACAAAATCTTTTATTTAAAATGTAATAAAGGAAGACTACAAAATCTCTAGTAGTCTCTCTTATATTTTTAATTATTAAATTTTAATGATTAGTGTTTTTGAATTTATTGTTTTATACAATTTATTTTATTGAGCTTACACACATACACAAAAATGTTATATACAAAAATACATCTGATAGGGCAAATAGTACAGTTATTGGTTATTTTGAATTTAAACGTCTTTAATAAGAGTTTTGAAAATATTGCATGGCAATATTAATAATAGTTTCTCCTGTCAGTAGGTAGCATGAAATCCTACACGTTTTACTGTTCAGTGGCAGATTTACCAGGAAGCAAAATAGGCAGCTGCTTAGGGTCTTACGTTGAGAAGAGGTTTCAAGTCTTTTATTATTATTAAACTTTTTTGAGCTTATAAAAACAATGTAATTTTTGTTGGAAAGCATCATGCAACTATTTTTAATGTTAGCAATTACAAACTGTTCAGATGAAAGGTCCTTTAGCACACTGAAGCATGTAAAAAGTATTTATATACAACATTAAAGCCAGAGAAACTGTCAGCTTAAGCATTGTTATTGAGAATGATAAATTGCAGAAATTGTCTTATGATGATGTGATTGAACAGTTTGCAGATGAGAAGATTTGGAAGTTGTAATATACATGATAAACTATGTAATAAACTGTATATTAATGATAAATGAGTTTAATTCTTCTTTCAATTTCTGCCATTCTTCTGACTTCCTCCTCCATTTTTAGTTGCAAGGGGTCTGAAAAATTTAATTTGCTCGGGGCTCCTTCAAAGCTAAATCCAGCATAGTTTGTTTTTGTGTGTGGCCAATAACTGTACAATTTTGCATTTTCATAAAACAAAGCACATTTAGGATTAAACAATTGGCATTTGTGTTTTCTAGATGTTTACAGTAGAAAGCATATAAAAAAAAATTTATTAGCAAGTTTAGTTCCCAATTTAATTTTTATCATAGAAATACATACACACACTCAAATCAAATTTACAAACTAAAATTCCTGCTATGTATAATTATATATATTATATAAAAATAATGAATCTTTTAGATTACATTTTTGTTTATATACTGTCTACTTGGACTTCATTTATTAGTAGGACTTATTATACTGGTGTAGTTTCTGATCAGATAAAAATAAAGATATTTTGTTTTGACTTTTCACTAAGATCTCCTTTATATGCTAATCAGAAACTACATCAGTATAATAAATTTGATTAATTAATAAATGAGGTATTTTTTGAGGGTTGAAGTTTGGAGTTGAAGAAACATTAACAGTATATAAACAGAAATGTAAAACAGTGTTTAAGGACATAGAGGTAAAAAGAATTAATATTTTAGATTGTTTAAAATATGTTATGCTTATGTCCACTTTGGACATTCTTGTGAACTAGGACTTTGTGTTTCTCTTCCCTCAGTATAACATTTCCAATTAAGATGTATTTATTGTAATGTAATATTTTTTGTTTACATATTTTAAATGTATTGTAATGTTTAAAATATTTCTTCACTATTATAAAATTTAAAAGTTCTTATTGATATTTAAATATTTATCTTTAAGTTTTTTGTTGAGTCAAAATTTCAGAATCATAAATGGATATATTTTTAATTTTCAGGAACGTATTGTTAAAGTAATTCGTCAAAAAATAGGCGGATTAGGACTGAGTATTAAGGTAGGAACAGTTACAGTTGAAAAAGAAAAATATGTAATACAATAAATATAATTTTGCAATGTAATTATTTCAAGGAATATCTTCATTTTTAGGGAGGGGCAGAAAATAAATTACCTATTTTAATTTCTAGAATATTTAGAGATCAAGCAGGTGAGATTTATAAAATAATTATTTAATATATTTTTAAATACATTTTTTTACAATTTTATTAAATCTAAATAACAATTAAAATGAAATATATTCAATATTAATATGAAAATATTTTGATGTAACTATGCACGAGTTTTGAATTTTAGATAAATGTAAATTATATAAAGTACAAAAATAACTTTTATTTTTAGACTAATTAAATTAGTACAGTATTATCAAAATAAAGTAAAATGAAATTTTGAAAATTAATTTCATATTTTCAAATTAATATTTGAATTTAATGAAGATAATTCTTTAGATATAATAATGATTACTTTTGAATGATTTAATGATGCACATTATTTTTGAAAGGATTAGACTTGATTAGTAGTCATCAGAAATATTTAGTAGATGGCTTTTATTAAGAGACAGCTTGAATTACTTTTTCTTCAGTTAACATTAAATGATCATGTTTTGAAATCATATGTAAATTAAAGAGTCATGAAATGACTCAAAATAGTTGAAACTAATTTATAACAATTTATTTTTAATTTAACAGTGCTAAAACAATATTATTTTATTACAAATTATCAAACACCTGATGCTGAGAAAAATCGTTTATTGAAGAAACATTAATGTTTTCAACCTATGATAGGCCATCTTCAGATGCTTCATATTAGGTCGAAAAGTTAATGTTTCTTCAATAAACTGTTTTTCTCAGCATTAGGTGCTCGATAATTTGTTATTTAAGGAGCTGAGTAAGATATTTGGTTATTTTATTACTTTGAAACAGTATTGAGATGCTTATATTTGTTCATAACTTATATTTTCAAAATGTTAGTTTCATTATATTTTTTCAGAATTGCAATTTATGACTATTTATTTTTTAAATATTTAAGCATGGTTTTATTGCATGTGAAAATGTATTGTAAAAATTTCTGTAAATTCTTTATGCTTTTAAAATGCTTTTGTCTCACATATTTTTATAAATTGACACTTTATTTTTATAAATTTATGTGAAAATGTTTTAAATTAAAAATTTCATATGTAACAATTGTCATTTATATAAAACTAGCAGGTAAGCCTGGCATTGCCTGGTCAAAATAAGGTACAAACATTAAGATTATTAGATTATTTTGTACTTCTAACCCTTATATTATACTAGCTTACCCGTCGCACATTGCTGCGATCTCAGAAGAAAAGAAATTTAAGCAAACTCGTTATGATAAAATTCAATTTACATTTTATCATTTTTATTGAAACTTATTATTATTATTCATTTTCATCGGGAGAATATTTCAAAGTGTCGTTTCAATTCTATTTATTTAGTGGAGTGCTTGTGGATACACGATATTTTTTGTTTTTCTGTCTGATGCATACACGAATAAATCAGAAGGTTTTCCGACGCATGAACAGGCCACACACAGTTGTATTGTACATGTGAGAAACACGGATTCTTTAAATTTAGCCCACATACTCACATAGATTGTTAGAAGTGCAATATTCCTCATTTTTATATATATTTTTAAATCCTTTATAATTTTGATTATTTAATTTCTCCTTCCTCTCTTCCTTGGCATGTTGTGAAATTTTTGATAGTTGGATAATAAACCGTTTTATTGTAATTTGTCTTTTTAAATTATTATGAGTCGATATTAAAATTTGGGAAAGGGGATCCTAGATCGGTAAAATAGGCGAATTTTCTCCTACAACTTCGGTTGTTGTTCGGGATACGGTTAAGGTTTTAACAAAGTTTGAGCGAATACAATTAGCAAAAAATAGTTGAAATAAAGTGATTAAACAAAAATTATTACAAATATCGTAAATAACAAATGCATATATAGAGATATTTTTGAAGGGGGGAAATGGTCTTCACAATTTGAAATCGATCGAACACACAGTGCTCGAATGCTCGTGTAAACGCGTGCCATCTATCGTAGGATAAATGTACTTCGCGGGAGTGTATTAAAAAACTTTCCGAAGTTTTATGGCAATCGTACTATGCCGTAAACCTTCGCTGGAGTATATTAAACAACTTCCCAAAGTTTCACGGCAATCGGATAAACGGTGTGGTAATGCATGAAGGACAGACACACACACACACACACACACACATTCATTTTTATATATATAGATTATAGTTTTTGATTTATATAACTACAAAGGTTATAGTGAAGATCTTAGTGATGTTCTTTCCCAACTCCATCTCGTTGAGTTGGTTTCCGTGTGTATCACGATTCGATGTAGTGATCCAGGTTCGATGGAAAGCACACCTCCACACTCAAATTGATAATATTTACAGTTTATTTACAGATTTCTATATGTAGAAGATACAAGTTCGAAAATGTAATATACATATATATATGATAACAATGCATGGTGACTAGAGGATTTGATCCCGGGATCTCGAAAATCGGGATCCCGACAACTTTTCAGTCCCAAAATTTTCAGGATTAAGTTTTCCTAATCCCGAGATTTTCGGGATTGACATCATTTTAAAAAAAAGTTGCAAAATAGACTGCACGAAGCGAAACGTTCAGTGCCAGTGCTTTTAACAGAATTGCTTGCCTATCATTNTATTTTATTTAATTTAAAACTTTTTATTTAAACAATTATCATCATTTATTTATTACTATTATGTATCTGTTAAAGTTTCATTAAGTAGAAAGTGGGGCATAATGTAGTCCCACATTTATGAGGTAAATTAAAAAAAACGGTATGATAATATGGAAAAAACTTTTTATTTAATCAAAGTACATGTAAAAGAGTTTTTTTGGTTTGGTTTTAAAAGTGATGTCCAAATGTTGGCCTTCATGGGCAATGTACATTTGGAGCCATTCCTTGAAGTTTTTTTCAACTCTCACCAGCATATCTGGAGGAATTTTGGCAATTTCCTTATGAATGGCTTCCTTGAGTACTTGTAGAGTTCAAGGGTTGAGATATCCCCATAAGAAAAAGTCATAGGGGCTCAAATCAGGAAAGCGAAGGGCCATTCAATGGCTTCTCGTAAAGAGATTAGTTGACCGGGGAATATCTCTGTCAAAATGGCGTGAGAATGATGGGTCGTAGGGGCTGTGGCTCCATCCTGTTGAAACCAAAACCTTGGAGTGTTGGAGACTGCTCCAACGCTCTGAGTGTGGCGATGTCTGCAGGTGTCTTCACGGATTTGGGACACCCAACTGGTTTTTTAGGATTTGCAGATCCTGTTGCCCTTAAATTTTGGACTCATTTCAAAATCGTTTTCTGATCAGGAACACTTTCCTTTGCATTTAAACAAAATCACATGCAAAAATGCCCTTGTGTTGCAGGCACAGACTCTGTGTTTATGAAAAAAGCCTCCACGATGAAGCCCCGTTGTTTATTTGTCCATTGCATGTTGACTACTGAAAACTTACTTGTTCACACCATCTAGCGGGACAATGTCATTTTTAAAACTTAACCAAAAAAAATCTATAATTCACCTCATAAATGTGTGATTCCATTATGCCCCATCCTGTATAAATTTTAAAAAATATTTTAATTTTTGCATTCTTTATTTCATAATTAAAGCTTTAATTAATTTTTAATACAGTAGAATATGCTTAATGTAACTTTGGATTTACCTATACTAATAACAACTGCTTATAACATTAGGCAGAGTAAATAAATAAGGCTATAATTACTAGAAATTGTGATTTTATTGACTTTTACAGGTTAAAAAATTAAAAAATGTAAAACTTAGATTTATTAACTGTAATTATTATTATTATTATTAATTCATCTAGCTTATAATTGAGTAAGAAATGCCAGCAATTTATACTACTGTACTAAGAACAAATAAAGATAAAAAAAATAATGTTTAAAAACACTGGTTAATATTTATAACTGATAATGTGCAATCATTATCAGTCATATGTTGAGGTTAAAGGTACAAAAATATAGGTGAAAATGCATATATATCTGAAGTTAATGACAATAAATGAATTACAGTTGATTGTAATATGTGAAATTTTGTATATTTTAACTTAAATGTTTTGAATTTGGTAATTCTGATTATGATAAATGATTAATAACAATATACATGATTATGATAAGCAGATTCTACTATAATAAAGTTAAAAGTCTGTACTAGCTGGTACGTAGATAAATTAAACACTACATACAAAATACAAAGTTTTTGGCCTCTTTTTGGGGCCTGCATCAAGCGTCAAACTATATGCATGTATTTTTGTACTATGCACCTGTATCTTCTTGTCATTATAATAATTTGTAGAATATATGTAAAATGTAACACATACATGTTAAATATTCAAAAATGAATTGATATAAAAAAGAAAACAATTTTAAAAAACATTCCAAAAATAGAATCTCTAACATTCTGTAAAGTTTGACACTTGATGCAGGCCACTAAAAGAGACTGAAGATGTTCTATTTTGTATTTAATTCAAATATATATTATTTACTGGAAGATTGTATTCATGGTATGTAGTTTAAATAAAGTTTGAGTGAAATATAGAAATTATCTTTTTCACTGTTAAACTTTTTTTTTTCTATTGAGAATTAAATCTTTAAGATTTTGTTTAATGATTTAGTAAATAAAAATATTTTCAGGTAAAAGTTGGAATGGTTATGGTCAGTGATGGGAAAAGTCGTCCTCAACCAATGCGACTTCAGTTATGTGAAAATATGTTATTGCTACAGAAAGAAGAAATTGTGAATAGTAATATTACTATTTGTCATCAAGAACCTCCAGGCGATTCTAGAGTAGGAATGTTTTATAATTAATAATGTAATAATTAATATTATGTAAAGAATAAAATATTAATTAAATAATAAATTTTAAATGTGAAGCAAGCTTTTTTTTTCTGTTTGACATTTTATTTTTCTGAGTATGTTTGGATAACTAAAGTTATCAAGGAGTAGAAAAATCTAAATGTCACTGCAAAATGTCAGCTATTGGATACAGACTTTTAAATATTTGTTTATATTCAACTAAAGTTTGTTAACATGTTTTTAACATATCTACTGTTTATACTTTACTTACTATTTATATATTATTTAAACATTTCTTGAATTCTGATGTAAATATATTACTTTAAGTGTATATAAGTATTTGTGGTATGTATGTATGTAATGTATGTATAAACTTTAATGCAGAAGAAACAAGATATATGAATGTAAGATGAATGGATTAAATATGTAATAATGGTAATAAAATATAAACTTTAAAATAATTTATAAACTAAATTTAAAATTTGTATTTGAATCTATTGTTTAAAATCCAGCAAAATTTTACATAATGATAAATAATTTTGGGTTTTTTAAACCATATTCAAGTTACACTTCTTTCAATTAATTAAAATTCATTCTATAAATTAAATTTATTATATATAAAATTTTCTTGCTGAATTTTAAAAGATTTTTTAAAAATTTTCTATAATTTTAGTAGTAATTGTTAAATATGAAGAAATAAAATTGATTCAAAATTTTAAATTATATAGTAATGCTGCCTAAGTATTATTATAAAAATTTTACCACTATATTGATCAATTTACATAAAAGACTTTTTATTAAGAAAACTACAAAATCTTTTATTTAAAATGTAATAAAGGAAGACTACAAAATCTCTAGTAGTCTCTCTTATATTTTTAATTATTAAATTTTAATGATTAGTGTTTTTGAATTTATTGTTTTATACAATTTATTTTATTGAGCTTACACACATACACAAAAATGTTATATACAAAAATACATCTGATAGGGCAAATAGTACAGTTATTGGTTATTTTGAATTTAAACGTCTTTAATAAGAGTTTTGAAAATATTGCATGGCAATATTAATAATAGTTTCTCCTGTCAGTAGGTAGCATGAAATCCTACACGTTTTACTGTTCAGTGGCAGATTTACCAGGAAGCAAAATAGGCAGCTGCTTAGGGTCTTACGTTGAGAAGAGGTTTCAAGTCTTTTATTATTATTAAACTTTTTTGAGCTTATAAAAACAATGTAATTTTTGTTGGAAAGCATCATGCAACTATTTTTAATGTTAGCAATTACAAACTGTTCAGATGAAAGGTCCTTTAGCACACTGAAGCATGTAAAAAGTATTTATATACAACATTAAAGCCAGAGAAACTGTCAGCTTAAGCATTGTTATTGAGAATGATAAATTGCAGAAATTGTCTTATGATGATGTGATTGAACAGTTTGCAGATGAGAAGATTTGGAAGTTGTAATATACATGATAAACTATGTAATAAACTGTATATTAATGATAAATGAGTTTAATTCTTCTTTCAATTTCTGCCATTCTTCTGACTTCCTCCTCCATTTTTAGTTGCAAGGGGTCTGAAAAATTTAATTTGCTCGGGGCTCCTTCAAAGCTAAATCCAGCATAGTTTGTTTTTGTGTGTGGCCAATAACTGTACAATTTTGCATTTTCATAAAACAAAGCACATTTAGGATTAAACAATTGGCATTTGTGTTTTCTAGATGTTTACAGTAGAAAGCATATAAAAAAAAATTTATTAGCAAGTTTAGTTCCCAATTTAATTTTTATCATAGAAATACATACACACACTCAAATCAAATTTACAAACTAAAATTCCTGCTATGTATAATTATATATATTATATAAAAATAATGAATCTTTTAGATTACATTTTTGTTTATATACTGTCTACTTGGACTTCATTTATTAGTAGGACTTATTATACTGGTGTAGTTTCTGATCAGATAAAAATAAAGATATTTTGTTTTGACTTTTCACTAAGATCTCCTTTATATGCTAATCAGAAACTACATCAGTATAATAAATTTGATTAATTAATAAATGAGGTATTTTTTGAGGGTTGAAGTTTGGAGTTGAAGAAACATTAACAGTATATAAACAGAAATGTAAAACAGTGTTTAAGGACATAGAGGTAAAAAGAATTAATATTTTAGATTGTTTAAAATATGTTATGCTTATGTCCACTTTGGACATTCTTGTGAACTAGGACTTTGTGTTTCTCTTCCCTCAGTATAACATTTCCAATTAAGATGTATTTATTGTAATGTAATATTTTTTGTTTACATATTTTAAATGTATTGTAATGTTTAAAATATTTCTTCACTATTATAAAATTTAAAAGTTCTTATTGATATTTAAATATTTATCTTTAAGTTTTTTGTTGAGTCAAAATTTCAGAATCATAAATGGATATATTTTTAATTTTCAGGAACGTATTGTTAAAGTAATTCGTCAAAAAATAGGCGGATTAGGACTGAGTATTAAGGTAGGAACAGTTACAGTTGAAAAAGAAAAATATGTAATACAATAAATATAATTTTGCAATGTAATTATTTCAAGGAATATCTTCATTTTTAGGGAGGGGCAGAAAATAAATTACCTATTTTAATTTCTAGAATATTTAGAGATCAAGCAGGTGAGATTTATAAAATAATTATTTAATATATTTTTAAATACATTTTTTTACAATTTTATTAAATCTAAATAACAATTAAAATGAAATATATTCAATATTAATATGAAAATATTTTGATGTAACTATGCACGAGTTTTGAATTTTAGATAAATGTAAATTATATAAAGTACAAAAATAACTTTTATTTTTAGACTAATTAAATTAGTACAGTATTATCAAAATAAAGTAAAATGAAATTTTGAAAATTAATTTCATATTTTCAAATTAATATTTGAATTTAATGAAGATAATTCTTTAGATATAATAATGATTACTTTTGAATGATTTAATGATGCACATTATTTTTGAAAGGATTAGACTTGATTAGTAGTCATCAGAAATATTTAGTAGATGGCTTTTATTAAGAGACAGCTTGAATTACTTTTTCTTCAGTTAACATTAAATGATCATGTTTTGAAATCATATGTAAATTAAAGAGTCATGAAATGACTCAAAATAGTTGAAACTAATTTATAACAATTTATTTTTAATTTAACAGTGCTAAAACAATATTATTTTATTACAAATTATCAAACACCTGATGCTGAGAAAAATCGTTTATTGAAGAAACATTAATGTTTTCAACCTATGATAGGCCATCTTCAGATGCTTCATATTAGGTCGAAAAGTTAATGTTTCTTCAATAAACTGTTTTTCTCAGCATTAGGTGCTCGATAATTTGTTATTTAAGGAGCTGAGTAAGATATTTGGTTATTTTATTACTTTGAAACAGTATTGAGATGCTTATATTTGTTCATAACTTATATTTTCAAAATGTTAGTTTCATTATATTTTTTCAGAATTGCAATTTATGACTATTTATTTTTTAAATATTTAAGCATGGTTTTATTGCATGTGAAAATGTATTGTAAAAATTTCTGTAAATTCTTTATGCTTTTAAAATGCTTTTGTCTCACATATTTTTATAAATTGACACTTTATTTTTATAAATTTATGTGAAAATGTTTTAAATTAAAAATTTCATATGTAACAATTGTCATTTATATAAAACTAGCAGGTAAGCCTGGCATTGCCTGGTCAAAATAAGGTACAAACATTAAGATTATTAGATTATTTTGTACTTCTAACCCTTATATTATACTAGCTTACCCGTCGCACATTGCTGCGATCTCAGAAGAAAAGAAATTTAAGCAAACTCGTTATGATAAAATTCAATTTACATTTTATCATTTTTATTGAAACTTATTATTATTATTCATTTTCATCGGGAGAATATTTCAAAGTGTCGTTTCAATTCTATTTATTTAGTGGAGTGCTTGTGGATACACGATATTTTTTGTTTTTCTGTCTGATGCATACACGAATAAATCAGAAGGTTTTCCGACGCATGAACAGGCCACACACAGTTGTATTGTACATGTGAGAAACACGGATTCTTTAAATTTAGCCCACATACTCACATAGATTGTTAGAAGTGCAATATTCCTCATTTTTATATATATTTTTAAATCCTTTATAATTTTGATTATTTAATTTCTCCTTCCTCTCTTCCTTGGCATGTTGTGAAATTTTTGATAGTTGGATAATAAACCGTTTTATTGTAATTTGTCTTTTTAAATTATTTTGAGTCGATATTAAAATTTGGAAAAGGGG
>NW_019386132.1:0-62365 GCF_000671375.1 Centruroides sculpturatus | reverse complement strand
AGAAATTTTATTCCAAGCAAGCAGCAGAAATTAACCTAGCGGGCTTGCGATGCTTGCTTGGAATAAAACTTCTTGTATTTTCAACTAAAGTGATAGGCAAGCAGTTCTCACTGGGTTACTTGGTAATATACTTCATTTTTGTATTTTTGAATTTTCGCGGGCGCCAATAGATTTTCTGGTGCAGTCGAGAGCACTACTCAGTGCGTTTTACCTGTCAATGTGTCAGCCATCTTGTTTTGCCAGTGTGGTTAATATAGACCCGACGCCTCTCGCTTAGGGGGTCGACCTTAGATGAAAAGGTTATGACCCTCGCCTTGCCCGCGATCTGTCAGGATGATGCGAGAAAGTCTTTTTACCTTTCGGGGTAGTGGTTTGCTGGACACTGAGAGACTCACACAGAGACTGAATTTACAAAATTTTTGCGTTTATTTTTAGAAAGACATGCTTACAATGATCGAAACAATCGGGATTGTAGCCTTTACTCCTACAATCTCGATCCGTGTCGACCGGACTGTTTACTTCCATCCTCCCCGTGTCCTCGAAGCTGATAAGTATTTACTAACGATTCCTCCAACTTCCATCAAACCTAAACGCGTTTTCTCTGCAGCTGCATATATGTGCAACAAATTGAGAAGCAGACTTGGTGATGAGACACAGGATGCGTTGTTATTTCTCAGATCATATTTTCGCAATTCAAATTAGAATGTTCCTATTAGATTAGTTTTCTTTATATTTAAGAAAATTGTGACTGATTAATATTATTTTTAAATACTTTTTGCTAAGAAACTTACTAGGTTGTTATATGAAAGTAGTCTATTTAGTCGATGTTAAGAGAGATTTTTGTTAATTTTCAACGTTTATTTGCATAGATTGTTACATAAAGGTTTTTTCAATTTATGTGAGTTTAAAGAGATCTCAGTGATGCTTAAAAAAGAATAAATTTAACATGAAACAGTGATTTTAAGTCTGGTTTGTCTGACTCTAAGTCTGATTAATTAGAGTGATTAAATTAACTAGGTGTATACCGTAAAATACGTTGATTTTTGTCTAAATTTTGATTTTTGATTTCTGTAAGATTTTCTTATTTTTTATTAACCCTCAATACCGAAATAATCCCGGGATTGAATAAGTATAATCCCGAAATCCCGGGATTAGAAATAAGGACCGGGATCGAATTCCCAAATGGTGACTCACGTACTAGCTTGGTTTCTGGGAACCTTTAAACTTTGAAGAGGCGTCAGTCAGCTCGTGGAGTTGGCTCAACTGCACGGTCAGCCCAGTCTCTGCACTAACCCGTCCCTGAGATGTTTACCAGAGGAGAACACTCTCTCTACACTCAGCGGGTATTCCAAGTGCCGGAGACTACCGTGTATCAGTCTCTTGCCCTTCTCTCCTCCTCCTCTTGTTCGCCCCGCAATTTAAGGGTATTTTGGACGGGGACCTCCGACCAATCACAAACCCCTTCTTGCCCGAACAGCTTACACTTGGGTCCGCTGTCATCCAATGAGAGTGAAGCTTACATAAACGTCTGCCACTTGTTTACATTCAGTTGTTTACCATGTAGCAAATGGTCTAACGTCTGACTACAGATGGGTCCAATTGACAAAGCCAGCGCTTCCTTTGTTTTCCCTTGTTGTAAACAAGGGAAAACAAAATCAATACCTTACAAGTGGTATTACCCGACCGCACATGGGTCCAATTGACAAGGTCATGCCTCTTTTGTTCCCACTCTGCTAAAAGGTCAATACTTTACAGTTATCTTACATAAGGGTTTATCATACCAAGTGACCAATCTAAAACATTTAATCTTAGCATTTGATTTATATAACTACAATGATATAACAAATATTAAAATGAAAACCATATAAAGAGTTTGGTTATTTTAGCCTATCATTGTCATGTTTATTGTAATACTCAAATGGTATGAAATGACACAATTTTATTGGTCAAGTAGACACCAATTGAAAATACAATATCATAAAAAATTTAAGATATTGTATGTTTTTCTAATGTTAGCACTAACAAACTGTTTCATTCCCAACCAAATATCAAATGGTGATCTGCGAACAAATCAAATTTTGTGAAAAATGGACATAATATTTAAACTAAGTACGCTTGAAAACAACTTAAATGATATTTTATGCATGCTGGTAATCTCTTATGATGTAATTTTCCTATTCTAATGCCATCATACCAGTAGATCTGATAGAAAGAAGGGATTGTTGCAGATGGATATTGAAGTTAATTCGACCAAAAGTAGTAGTGGTACTCCTCCTGGGAGAGAGGATGGTCCAGACCAGAGAAATCAGACATGAAAATCAAAAGAGAATGAGATTAACTATGTAAGAACTTCCGATTTGTACTGTTAGTCATGTTATTCAATTCAAAAATTTTTCTCTGAATGTAGTTAGATACATAACCAGAACAACTCTATTGCTTACAGGAAAAGTATGATGTACAGGGGCAAAACACTACTGCACTCCATGCAGGCAAGTGCTATATGCTACCTGTAATGGTGCATCTATTTTGTGCTATATTGTTGTCGCAGTAATGGTGCATCTATTTTGTGCTATATTGTTGTCGCAGTAATTCAGTGAATATTTTTAAGTTCTATCCTTTTTTGTAAGAATTATATTTAGTTAATTATTTTGTTAAATTTTTTCCAATAGATGGTACTACATGTAAAGCCAGCAATCAAATGTAGACAGAAATTAATCAATATATAGAAATTGAATTGATAATTTGGGGTTGGATATACAACATTATCTAAGTTGGGCATATTTGAATATAACTGCTGAGTTTCATAGCAATTGGTCAAACAATCTAGGTATGCATAGCAAGCGAACAAACAAACATCCTCATTTATACATGTTATTATTATACATTAATTATTTGGTAGATTACCAAATAATTAATCAAAAAATTTATTTGCAAGGAATAGACTTTGTAATGCTTGAAGTAGGTATGTAATACCTTGTTATGAAACCCCAAAACGAGGACACCTTTAACTAATCCCAATATGCACATAACTTCAAACCATATGCTAAATGATGATTTAATATTTTTTTCTGATTCTTTAATTATTTCTTTTCTGTATATTATATTGTAATGAGTAGGGTTTTATTTCTGCTTACACAGTAAACTGATTTAAGCTAGCAATTGCTTTGATAAATCCAGATGGATAAACTTGTAGCATTTATTATGTTTACTGTTTACAATAATCTACAATTCATCCACATATGACTCAAAAGCTCATGTGGAAGGTATCTGGTAATTCAGTTGTTGATATAATTGGTTGGATAGCCAACTTTTGAATTCTAAGTTTAATGCTACATGCTATCAACAAAGAAAATATCCCATTTTATGTGGGGTACCACCAGAGTAAAGAAAAAAGCATACAATCACTGGAAATGTGAACAAAATAAAATTCACAAGTGTGTAGACAGTAATTTTTACCACCATAAATGAGACTCTATATGCTTAAGTGAGGATGCATGATAATCTTACCAGTTGGCACCTAACATGCCATTACATGCCATTGATTTATTTAGAGTTTTAGATATTACCTTTGAGTCAAATTACTGTCTTTTTGATTCATTGATTTAGAAAATAATTAAGAATTTTTGCATACCAGTGATGTAGTTGGCTTGAAAAATTTTGTGAAAAATTGTAATTTTTTTGAATGATTTCTTATCATTTTCTGATAAGTAAAACATCCAACCAATGAGAACTGTAATGATCTTTAGTGAAGGAAAAAGCGTAGAGTTTTTTAAAATATATCTCATAAAAGACAATCTGTGGCACCTAAATAATAATCTCTTGTACAAAAAAATCCCATGAAAAAAAAAATAGTATGGCATTGCCACTATCCAATAGCCATACACACTGAATGTATTAATTTTGTAACAGTTGATATTTTACATTCCATTACTTTTAAATTATTCAATATTTAGCATGAGGATGACCTTTAAAAAGGTTGAAAATGTTTACTAATGTTAAAGTAGTTTTTTTTTTTTTTTTTTTTTTTCTGAGTGCTGATTGTATAAAGATATATTTTTTGTTATTCCAAATTTGAATGTTTCAACCTGAAGATGATCTTTGGAGTAGATCGAAAACGTTAGTTTTTAATAAACTCCCTTGGCAATGAATAAGGTGTTTGTTGCTTGATTAATTATTTTGCTATTCAATATAGCTGTTCTGTTCACTATTCAATATAGCTGGCATTTATACATAATAATAATAATACTGTATTCATACAGATTACTGTCATCATTATTATATATATTTATAAATTTATGAGTATTTATATAATGTGATAAAAATACAAATATTAGAATATTTTATCATTAAGAATGAAATTTTAATCTAGTTATTGAAAAAGTCTTGTTTAATGAAGTTAGTGAATTTATATAATACTGTCATCTAACCTAACCTAACCTAACCATACTGATATTTAGCGAAACAAGAAAAAAAATATTGTATGCTATAGTGAGTTTTTAATGTATCTTCTTTCTCATTTTATTTTATCTGACTACAAATAGTATTATTTCGACAAAGTTAGAGCAGAAAAACACAGTATTGTTAGGCATATTATTAACAAAAACTTTAGGTGCTAAAACACCAAAACCATGCAAAATATGGCAACCTGCACTCATCTGTACTGATGCCTACTGACTGCAGGTAAGTTTGTGCTGGAATCATTATATTAAGAGTATTATGTTTTGATACTAAAAATAAGCAATTAATTAAAATTTAATTTACTGCATTATTATTGTTGTAGAGAAAGGAAAGTACTATTCCTTGTATATACTGCTAAGCAGAGATTTATCACATGATATTCATTTGGGAGAAGTTTTATGTTATGCTAATACAAATTGTACAGGACACTATATTTCTTATTATTGTGGAAGTATTTATCATTATATCGATAACCGCTGTACCGAGATTTGACTGTAGTTTAATAATATATGAGTAAATAAAAAAGGAATGTATGTAATTAAATAGCTAATAAATTTAATTATAATTCAAGTAAAATGGCAAAGTCATTTTTGGTATGAGACTGTCTCAACTGTGCACCATTTTCTAAGGAAAAGAGAAAAATGAGCACCCTCTAATGAGGAAAAGCTGACACTGATAGTCATGGTCCTGGCATGGATTACGGCAGGCTTCATTGCCACTGTGGTTATGGCAGGTTATGTTGTCATGGGCCTGTTCTTGTCTATGGTAAGCAGGATCACTTCAATGCTAACGATGAGTCTTGTTCTCATTCTCCAATCTTCTTTGGTATCGCTGTTGAGTATGATTGTTCAAACTTCATTGGCCTTGGCCACGACCATGAGGTCATCCGTGAGAGATTTTTGGTGAAATTAATGGGTCAAAGGGATTTGAATGAGGTGTCAGCAACACACAAGAAAATTGAAACAACGAGAGCAAGAGAATACATGTGTAACATGTGTCATATGTTTGTCAAAATTTGATTTTGCAAAGTTTGCATTTTGAACTTCCCAATGAGCAACGCATGTACAAATCTCGCACTCACACCTGTTTGTAGGAAACAGTATTGCCATTTTGATTTTATTTTGACCTAGTTCTCAGTCTCCTGATTACCTACAAGTCTGTTTTTTTTTGTGTGCATGATTTAGGCACCAAATACTGTGTGCTAAATTGCAACTCCTGACATATACTCCTTCATACCTCTAAGTTGTCCAGCCGTTGACTGCAGCGTGATTTTATACACTTTTATAAAATACGTTTTATAAAATACAAAAGTTATTTTAATTTATTTAATTAAGTAAATATTTTATTATTATGATAATTGCATTAGACTAAAAAATTTTACTTGAATTATATTTTTATTCATATGAAAATTGTTCTTTTATTTTCATGAGTAATGCTAGTTTTTGTAATAAACTAAAAATGTAATTGTAAAAAGATTTGTTTGCTTAAACTAGATCTTTCGAATATTTATAAGTTATTCAAATAGTAATTAAAATTTCATTGTAGTTTTTTGCAACAATTAATGATTTGTTTAAATGAAAAAGCTTATTTCTTCTTTAACCCATCATGGAATGTTGCCAGTCTTTTCAACTTTTTTTTTTGCTGTTGTTGTTATTTTTGTAAACCCAAATAGTGTACGCTCCCACCTTTACAGTACCTTTCTATAGACTTGTCCATTGACTTTTTGTGCCAATTTTGTAACTGTCATTTTTTTCAGTTGTTGAGTAAACAGCTTTTTGTTAACACTTGGTATTTTTGACTGTGTGCAACCTATTATGTATGCTTGTTTCACAGTAAACTTAATATTTTCTAATTGTGTTATATTAGTATTCTTTATATATTTTAGTTTTTAGTAGTGATGTAACAAATATTCGGTTACTATTCGGTATTCGGCCTATTTTTCGCTATTCGGCCGAATACCGAATACCTAAAAACAGGAGTAAGAAATAACAAAAACACAGTAAATTAATCATTTTAGTATTTAGATTTAATGTTGTGAGGTTAGTGTTGTTTGTTTATATTTATTTATAACTTATAACATGCACAAAATAAAAAAGAAAATAATAATATTAGTCACATGTATTCACAATTTATAATTACAAAGATAAGCACACGTACACACCTATTCGTTTGAGAATCGTCGCACACATGTGATGGTCTGACCCTGCCTATCCTTTTTAAGCGCTTGTCTTTGCTCTTTCCTTTCTCTTTCCTCCATCTCTCTAGTCCACGTATGACTATGCATACATCATAATACGCGCTCACGATACTTTCGATTCATCACTTTTCCGTCGTAGTTTTTCCATTTTATAATTACGTGGCTCATAGCTTGATGATAACGGAGAAAAGAGACAGATAGGATGTCGGTATATGTCACAGTTATGATTTCACAGATTCCAGACAGCATGGTAGCCCGAATGGTCCCAGGCTTTTGCCCGTGCACGCTAAGTGACTTACATTACAAGCATTTAGCTTTCCGAAGTCTATGACAACAATTGTTTGGCATTGACGGCTGCAAATTTCGTGTCAGTAAGCTGCTTCGACTCGTTTGATTATGTTATCAACTGAACATATTTATTTTCACATTTTCACTTCACGGTCCTTCTCTGTTCTTTTTCCGTTATTTACACGTGTAGGTCATTTCATTGTTATTCACATTTGATATCATCATTTATCGCATACTGCCATGACGCTATTGTCTGCCAACTGTTAAGAATTAATGCTATTAGCGAAGCGTAGTGACAGCGGGAGGCCAATAGAAAGCAGGGGCCTTGCCATAATGAGGTTTGCGTGCCAATTTTCGTATGTGCGTTAATCAAGCCGAATAGTTTGGCCGAATATTCAGCTATTCGGCCACGCTCCTGGCCGAATATACTATTCGTTACAACACTAGTTTTTAGTGATTATTGTCTTGACAAATGGGTAGAAAAGAAGAAAGAATTTTGAGATTATTAGAAATTATGAAAGAAGAGAAGAGTAGAGAAGAAGAAAGAAAAGAAAATCCAGGTGCAATTTGGAGACATTTGTTTGCTGACGAACCTGCTATTGAAGTAGTTGATGAGTTATTTTTTGATGATGAGGTTGAAGATAATGTAGATAGACAGAAACATGATACAGTTTCTGAGCAGTCTGGAGATAATGAAGCAGAAATTGAAATAAAGCATGAATATACAGGAAGGAATGGAAAAACTATCTGGGGAATTCACTGTCCTCTACATAATAGATGAACAGCTGATCACAATTTAGTTAGATGCTTTCCAGGTGTGAAGATATAGAAAGATGTGAATTCACCTGTTGCTGTCTGGAGGCTATTTTTTACGAATTAAATTTTGGATGACATCATGAAGCATACAAATCAATGTATACAAAAAAATATGATCAAACTATACTCAGGAACATCATGCATATGATATGTCAAGGAGTGAAATGGAGGCTTTTATTGGTCTTTTCTACATGGTGGGAATTCTTAGAGCTTTGCACCTGAACTTATATAATTTGTGGTCATGATGGCACTCTTTTGTAACTGCATGAATATATAAAGGTTGAAGTTTCTCTCTTTTAACCATTAAATTTAAAACTTTACAATATTTCATACTTTGTTAAATAAAATTTAATGTTGATGTTTAATGTTTTCTTTTAAAAAATTTTCATGTTAAAAAAAATTTCAGATATTCTCTTTGTTATGAAAATGTAAAATAATCAGAAACAATGATTCTTATATTTTTAATGTCCTTTTTAATAAACCTGGTCAAAACAACCATGCACTCATGGTTGTTTTTGGGAAAAAATAATTCATGGGACTCATGAATTATTTTTTTTTGCACGACACCTCACGGATTAAGATTAATCTTAAATAACTGTTTTAATATATATGAATTATTTGAATATTAATGAGAATGAAAACTTTTTAACGTAGCTTATTTAGAATTGATATTATATTAATTTAAAATGTATATCAATTGAAACAGTTGTAAAAACATTCAAATAAATAATAGAAGGAATTAGCTAACTATTGTTATTCATTATAAAATATAGTTTATCTAGTTTTAGACTACAATGTTTTTCATGCTTAATTTTTATAATGGTCGTATCTCACAAAAACTGGACAAGACACTAAAGGTATAGACACCAAACAACCTTGATTTGGTTCTGTAAATAGGTATACTTCATCAAAAACAAATATTTTCAGTCTTCTAAGATCTGCTTTAGGTATTTAGAACATGTATTATACCTGAAGCGGATCTTAGAAGGTTGAAAATGTTCATTATTGATGATTTATATCTATTTGCTAGACTAAATCAAGGTTGTTTGTATCTATACCTTAATTTTTATTTTATAAGAAATTATTTACATTTGTTATATCTTATAGTGCTCATCACAATNCCCTAACATTACCATTATTATCATTATTATCTAGGGGTTGATCTTACGGAGACTTTCAGTACAGTAAAAAAAAAAGATAATTCGGATTTTGGTGAGGAGCAGCAGAGGAATAAGGTACAGAGAGATAGAGAGAGAGAGAAATCCATTAAGCCCTTTATTATGCTGTCTGCTTAATGTAGAGGAAGGCAGAGTATGCGTGATTTATGTAAACGAGTAACATAAACTGGAAGATAGAAGCGAAGAAAGTTGTTCGTCTTCCCTCTTGAACCTCCAATAAGTGGTTGGTTGTATATAATGTAGAATAACGTTTGAAAAAAAGGGAGTGCCTGTCATTGAGAGTTCCTTCACTGGTGTTTTTTCCGCACTCGACTGACACGTAGATAATATGTGTAGCCACGAATTATTCGTTCTGCTGTTATTTGTCAGCCCAGGGGAACTGCTGTTGTCACGTTTTGTTTCTAACTCGCACGAATCTTATATCTTCTTCTCGGAATTGCCCTCCCCCCTTTATTGGTGATTCGTTTTTTTTCCTCCCCTTTCTAATACTATCTCTTTAGAAAGAATTACTGCTTCTTTAAATCTTATCAATAGTCTCGATAGGACGAGTGAGTCAATGAACAATTTTATTTTATTGTATTTTATTTATATGTTTGTCTCTGATGATAAGCAAGTATGAAGTGTAGCAAAGAGAACATGGTTGATTATTGGAAGTAGCAGTTTACAGAAATAAAGAAATTTTAACATTGCAAGAATTTAGCAAACCATTCATGTTGCAATGTATCAATGTTCATCAAAATATGGACATTGATATATTGCAGATGCAGGTTACCTGTCAGATGTTAAAGGAGCTAGGAAATAAACAGACTCATAGATTATATGATTATGTTTATATGAACTGACATTCTTCACAAAATCTGATCTAGATGATGGATGCTAAAAGTCTGTTTAATGGAATTTGCATCTTGTATTGACCTTTTTGGAAGGAATAGAAAAGTTGGATTGGTATCAAAGGAGATCTCTTTCAACCTTGAGACAAATGTGCATTTTGAAATGATCAACAAAACAAAAGCATGAGTGCCTTTAAACTACCAACAAAATGCTAACATCTGGGATTTAGAAGTGATGTTTGGAAGACAGACATTGCAAATAAATTACTCAACTTACATTCCTCCATTTTACTTTACAAAGAATATTCCATTGCTATTATATCTGGATTACTCATTTCTTGAAAAATGTGATGATAATTAATTATGATTCTGTAATAAAATAAACTACAGTAGAACTCTGATTAAGATTCTGCATTTTCTGAGGAAAACCTGTATGTGAATTCACTAGTTTTCTTATACTGTAATTAATGAAAGAAAGTTCAAAACCAGTAACAATATTACAAAATGATTTTTGTTTTACCTATTATTATTTCAGCTTCTATGTGAAACAAATTATTCATATTTAAATGTAACTTTAGTAATTTGCATTTTTATTTTTAAAACTATTGTGCATATTAGTTATATAATAAGTGATTATAAAAATTGATATCCTTATGTATGATTAAATTCATCTATATCTATACTAATATTATAAAGAGGTAATGTTTGTATGTATGTACAGGTATGTAAGTTTGTTTGCAGCAGGTAATCTCCGAAACTACTCATCCGATTTCACAAATTCTTTCACCAATATTTAGAATGGAACCTCAGGGTGGACATAGGCTATATATTATTCCGTTAAACATTCATATAAATTAACATATATAATCTAGGTTAAGGCTTTTATGTCCAACAGATGGCACTACGAGTACGACACCCTAAGTTTGCTTTTCTGTGAGGCATTATGCTTTTCTGTGAAAATGAACTAAAGCGGATCATCATCTATCTATCTATCTATATAAATAAAAATGTAATGTTCGTTTGTTCCTACCGATTCCTTTGAAATTTTGACACAATGCTGCATTCGAATACACACGTGTTTTTATATAATATACGTGTCGAAATTCCACCCACTGAAGGGAGATGGTTAGGATTAAGGCTTACCGTAAAGAACTCTGCTTCTATTTATACTNGATAGAGGAATAGAAAAAAAAATAATACTCCCTTTGGAGTAAGATATTTGTTTGAATGTCCATGATGGATGCTTCAGGAGTAATTTAATGAAAAATCCTATTTTAAATGAGAAATTCGAGACTTTATTTTGATTTAATTTTAAACCAGTTTATTTTAAAGTCTTGTTTATATAATTATCGTGATGAAGTAAAGTTATTTTGTTATGGCCACTCATCTTCATGATGATAGAATCTTTATTATGTTTACTGCGAGTAAATGCAAATGCATGATTAGTAACTCGATCCCACTTATTATCCGTTTCTGATAATAATCCGTAAGTAGATGACGCAAATAATCAAGATAATAGGCAAGAGTATGGATTTAAAGATGGCGTAAAGCCTCTAATTGAGCAATTACACCACTCATGGTCTAATTATGTGCTCTAAAACGCCCTTGACAACCAAAGCAGATTAGGGTAATAAATCTGTATGGTTCCCATTATTTTAAAGATTAGAAAAAAATTATTACTGTGTCAAATGGTTTCCGAGAGGCAACAAATTAGTGGCCCATATACCGCCGCTAGCCTCTAGTTCCAGGTAAAACCACAGAGGTGAGAATGTGCAGGAACTGCCCCCTCCTTGTTTTGTTTATTGATCCGATCGGCTCATGGCACAACTGCTTTTCTTCTAAGAGGTGTCAATGAGGTATGCGGTGCCCATTGTTTCCGTTTCTATCTTTTACGTTATTCCTGATGACCGCGAAACACGCGGAAAGAGATAAAAGAAATCTAGAAAATTTCCCTACATAATAGACTCTATTGATGAAAATTACTGTTAAAGATGGAAACATCCGAGCTCTCCCCTCTTGTTGTTCTCCCCGTTTACAGGTCAACGAACCCATAATATTGTACGCGATCGGACAAGCTTGTTTTTCATATTTCCGCCATTTTACCATTGAACAGGTGGAGTAAGTTAGCCCATTGTAGTGGCAGATGACTATATACTATAGAAGTATAGTTGGGTATGACAGCAGGAATGGCGCCTGCCTGTCCTTTAGCCACGACATTGGGTACTAGTACGACACTCCCATCAATCACGGGCCCGCCTTGTTATCTCCCGTTTTTTGGGAGTGGCCTCCATGGCTGCCGGGTTAGGCCTTTTGTGTGAAACACCGGAGTCGGGGGAGGCTGTAAATCATAGACACAGGGGCTTCACCCTCAATAGTCTGGTCAGTACTCTACCCCAATACCGTAAAACCTTTTTGTCATGGTGATTATTTCGCCGAATTTTCTCGAAATTGTGCCGTTTTATTACACTCCTTGTGGTCCGATAACTTTTTAAGTGATGACTGTAACGCTTTCCGATCGACTGTACTATTTTATGCACGTTCCGGATCCTTACACGCATAATCACCATACCACCGTTCTGTAAATACTCTAATAAGCGCCCAATTTATGGTCCCGCAGCTTCCAAAATTCGAATTTTAATAATTTTTTTTTCCTATATGCGTAACAACGGGGTGGCTGCATCGTTTTTTTTTTTTATTTTCTCCAGCAAACGAGTTAGTTTCTGCGGGAGTCCCGACTTAACATTCTATCAAAGTACCTAAAACCGTATCAATAGAGGCACTCCTTAAAAGACACTAGAACCTGGAAACACGGAGGAACCGAAGCTAGAAGTTAAGTAATAATAATAATATGATTATTATTTAAAAAAAAAGATAATAATAATTTAAACATTTAAGCTTGAAACGAAGAGTGGCAGAGTTAATAAATATAAATCAAATAACATAATCAGAAAGTTATTCATTTATCAAAGTCCATAGTCTGAAAGGCGGTACAGTCGGATGTTAGAATGTCTTAACAGAGTTGAATGACAAGATAGTCATACAGAAGGTAAGGAAGGAGTGATTGAATTATTTATTGGGATGAAGCCATCAGCATCATTGTGTATATGTAGGGAGGGACGATTGCAGTTGGGCGGACATCATTGGAGTGGACTCTTAGGCCGGGGCAGGTGGCAGATTATGTGACAAGTAAACTGGTTAGGACACGTGATTCCGGCTAGAAAAATCATGATAAAAATGTTGCCGGGAGTAAGTTAATGGAGAGTGCCACTAGGGGGCCAGTTAGGGGACGCCCCAGGGACGGTGACCGGTCAGAGGGTAGATCGACCATGTGCACGGAACAGCCGGCGGCCAGGCTAGGGCACCGGGCTACATTCCAGCTGGGCCAGCGACTTGGCCTTGGCCACAACGGCATTGGAGGCGGTCTGTGAGCAGACTAGCCACTCAGAGCTGGCCGCCACTGTACGTTGGTAACCCGCCTTATGATGTCTCTATTGGAGCTGCAGCACTGCGAGCACAATGTCTGGTTCTGCCATTAACTGATACTTCGTCTTCCTCCTTAATGTAAGTAAGGCCCGTTTTTCTATGCCCGTTTCGTCCCGATCCGCTTTAATACCTCTTCATTTATTCAATTGTTCCCTACGTTTTTTAATGTCGTTTTCGCTTCTGGCATTAGGCACTTCTCTAGTTCTCTATATGGCCACTAGGGTCTATCTTTCATTGACTACATCTTAATCTGCGATGTCTAGTGATAACATCCACTTAACGCCTGCTGGTCACGTGACTCAGACGTCCCTATTACATTCCGCTCCAATTTTCACTCACCAATCTTCTCGTAAGCCATAAGATAGCTCCGAATTCGTAATAAGTGAGTTTCCTTTTACAATTTTATTCTAAAATTAATCTTTTGGGTCCGTTTTCTCAATTCACTTTCGCAGAAAATGCCCTACTGATTACTTACCACCCTCCTTGTTTGTGTTTTTGTGTATAACCCGCATAGCGCGGGTCACACCTTTAAATGTCACGTTAACTGTACAATTTTGTAAGGCCATGGAATGAATTTGCAGCGTTTTATTTCCCCCCTTTTTTTCCCTACAAAACTCTAAACAACAACGAACGGAAGAGAAGGAGAAAGTAAACTAGCTCTTTGCAGTCAATCTATATATAGATTAAATATAGGTTGCTTACGAAGATTTACTTTATTTTTCCACTCTTATATTAGAAAATATCAAATTTTGACTCTATAAAAAGACTAAAAAAAAAAAACATTTCAATTCTTAAATTATCCCTTCTCCTACTTCACCCCTTTTTTACAAAAATAACAAAAGAGAAGAGGCATCGTATACCAGAAAAAAAAAATCATATATATATATGTATTATTAAAGAATTTTTGCGACATTTTTATAATGGAATAAATTAGCCTTTGAATTCCAACACAAAAACTCAGCATACGGTCTTTTCCTATTATCTAGCTTCTGTATCTACTGCATGTTCACGGTTGACATACAAAACTGCATGGACAAGAAACTAATAACATTCCTGAAACCACTGGCGTAAAATCCAATTTCTGTAGTCGCCAACTCAATAACATACTTTATTGTTAACTCCTAATGTTACATACCAATAATATGTAATGGCTCTCTACGCTTTAGAGGTGTGGAAAGAAAGGTGCAGGGGGAGAAAAAAAAATCTCTCTCCTCTCTCTCTCTCTTTCTCTTTCTGCAGGGGGATTAAATAATAACTACTAAACCAGAAAAAAAAAACAGTAGTGGAGACTGAATTTTTGATTAAAAAGTTTTTTTCTGGTTATTCTTAGGCGTGTATCTTCTAAATTATAGATGCTTCAGCTTGATGTGTTATTATACACCAAGATGAAACATGTATAAGTATACATAGGTGTACATATAGTCTATATATGTTTTTATATATGAAAAATTCAATTAATTTACTTGATTTTTGTAGTTTCTAATGTAATAAAATACAATTTTTTTTGTTTTTTTTTGCTAGTTTTAAAGATAGAAGTAGAGTTTAGAAGAGGGGGATTTTTATGAAGAAGGATAGAATTTTCAACTAGTTTTTCAATCATTTTTGCACCTCCTTAAGCANTTCACTAGTTTTAAACATGAGAAATAGTTTAGAAGAGGGGGATTTTATTGAGTAGGATGGGAGGAAAATAAAGTTTTATTATTATATATTTAATTATAATGACATAATATCAGTTTTAAATAAGATATTATGATATAATTTTACTATAAAATTATTAAAATTTTAATTAATTTACTTGATTTTATTAAGATTGAGATGAGACATAGATTTTAGAAGAGGAGAGAAATAAGAGGAATAAAAGAAATTTTATTTTATATATTATAATTTTAAGTAATATTATATTATTATTTAATAGTAAAATAATATAAATTAAATGTATTAATGAAAAAAAAAGACATTTTATAAGCTTATAGAACACATCTTGATAGAAATAAGTAGTAAATAATCAGAGATAACTCATTTAAAAGTTCAGTTAATTAATTATTGTAATTTAGAATAAATTAAAGAAGATATTCTAATAAAAATATATGAGAAAGAGCAATAAAATTTGTGTAAATTAAAAGGGGGGATTTACAGATAGAGTATAGAAATTAATCTTAAGTTGTCCTTACTATGAGAGGATTTTAAGTGATAAAAGACATAAATTTAATTAGTATACACTTTATTTTAAGATTAGAGAGTTTAAAAAAAGTTAATTTTATGTCATTAATAACTGAAAACTAATGCGTTTTAATTATATTTAAAATTCATTTTTGATAAGATTATCCATGGAAAAAAATATATATGTATGTGCATAGGAAGCTTATTAATTTTGTTTTTGTATGAGAATAATTAAAGTTATGGGAAGATAAATTAAGCATTAACGTATAAGTGACATTGGCTTAGACATCATCAAAAAAAGAATTTAGAATTTTACTGTAATCCATTTAAGTGGATTATTGATTTTAATCATCGTTCATCAAAGTGTTTTAAGAAGTTTTAAAATTATTTCTTTTAATTAGCGATTGATATTTAATGTTAAAAAATATATTCATGAAAGTTTTTCTTTCATTAATTCCTAGTTTTCAATTCTCATTAAAGTTCTTTCATTTTTTTTTTTAAGGTTGTTATCTATGACTAATTAATTCGGCTTCAGTTAATTAATTAATTAATAGCGTTATTTACCACATAGTTTTTATTGTAATTAGAATTTCGCGAGTTATTTTATGCCATTTATGTTAGACTTTTTGGGAAAAGAATCGATGTAAGTGATTGAAGAAAAGTTAAAAAAGGAAAAAAAAGGCACTTGAACCGCTCTAAACTTGAGAATATTTCGCAATTTTCTGTTAATTCTGTTCTTAAAATCGATTAATTTTTGTTAAAAATTCACTTTAATGTTGAATTTCGGGTGCTAGAGAAGTTTGGTCCTAGCTCTATAGGCTTTGTATATAAGATTATACAAGTAGACCCCCCCTATAACACTTGATTTTTCCGTGTTATATGAATTCCATGTTGTACGAGTCACTTAGATTTTACAAATAAGCGTACCGGGCTGTGAAAGGCTCGCGTATTTGTAAAATCTAAGTGACTCGTACAACATGGAATTCAAATAACACGGAAAAATCAGCAGTGTTATAGGGGGGTCTACTTGTATTCGTGAATTGTAACCTATGAAGCTTCTTGCACTTGATTGTAACTTAGAATAATGTAAATAATTGATGTTAGATACTTTAAATTATAGTAAATTTGTGTTTAAGTATTAATTTAATTGATTTACATGCAGCTTGTGTAAGGTTAGAAGCGTTATTAATACTTAACCCCTCTTGATAAACAAAGAACAGACTGGCATTAATTAAACCGTCTTTTAAGTCTAAAAATCAATTTTCTATAGTCTTACACACAATAAACAAGTCATAACATGTTTTTTTCGAGTGTTATTCTTAATTATGACAACTCGAAAATAATAATTGTGCAATATTTAAACTTTAATTAAGATTTATATAAGCTTAAAAACATACGAGAAAATGGGTTCTCAACAAAAGGTACACAGCGCCTGAAGGTAGTAAGTATACATAAAGTACAATAGGCCACTTACAAAGAATATATTTTTTCGCTCTCGTTATCTTAAAGTACGTTTTATAAAATATAAGAATGGCTGTAATTTATTAAAAATTACGGGTAAATATATAAAATATTTTCTATAATAATCCTATATTATAACTTCAGGTTTTGGAAGTCTAGAAGGGAAGACATGTAGAGTGTTGTATTATGTCTGATGGAGCCTCATTTCGGTAAGTCGTTTCTTATTATAGACATCATTTTCGGCAATTTTTTAACTCCCGAGTGTGTAGCACAGTTTTATTATGTTTAGATATCTGTCACGCTATTTTTAGAAGAAAATATGGCGAATTTTTCAGCCTGTCACCGCTTATACTATTCTGCCATTTATTTTGTGTAAAGTAGAAAGTTACATCATGTCCGACGTATTTTATCGCTTAGTTTTTGAACTAACTTGGCGACGTTTAACCTAATTAAATCGAATTTTTTCTTCCTAATTACTCGGTTCTTATTTAACTGTATATTGATGTGTAGTGTAAGGACACTTTACTGTATCTGTATTTATTCATTTCTTTTTGTTGTATTAGTAAAGCGTACAGTAATATACGATTAATTACTGTTTAAAAGTACAGCACACAATACAGGCAATGTGAATTTTGACAAAAAACAAAGTTCCAACTGTATTGGACTGTATGCTTTATCAATAATGGTACTTATACCAGCAATACTTTCCATGGTAATTATCAATGCATGGAATATTTAGCATTGTTAGTATCAATTACTTACTAATAATACTTCAACTGTAAATATTTGTATTGATACTTACCATGGAAAGCATTGTTGGTAAGTATCAGTAACATTCAATTAGGCTATACTTTGTCAATAATGGTACTGATACCAATAATAAATATTCATTTAATACTTACCAATGATACATTTTGATGGTAAACATTACATATTTATGAATTGTAAGTATCAATAACATCCAATGATACTATCTAATAATGGATACATGTCATTAAAGCATCAATTTCTCAATTTTAAGTCATGCTTTATTAATTTTATATGTATTAAAATCCTTATTTATTTTCTAAAAGTTGTCATTTTTGCTTTTTATGTTTATAAAATGCAATTATTTTCTAACTTAATGTAATTTTAATGGAAGAAAAAGTCTAATATTTTTTGACCATTTCATCGTGTTTATCTATAATATGGAATCTTTATTAATTTATAATTGTTTAGATTATTATTGTGATATTTTATGATATGAAAAATAGTGTTAATATCAGCAATATTTTTTTTTTTCTAAGTAAATTAATTTTAATTTCTAGCTTTCTGTATATTTGATACTTGTTGATAAACTAAGGATTTTCTGTGGGCAAAATTCAATATTTATTTATGATATTTTATTGTTTCACAATCATTTTTTGCACTTTTTGGCTTTTACAACATCTAGAAATGACTTAATCTTTGCTTAATTTGTGTGTTGAAGTATGAAAAAATTACACATTACATTACAAAATAATTCATAATTTTACTTATTTCTGGATTTTTTATTGTATAATTTTATATAAATTAACTGTTTTTTTAACAAATTTATAACATTAGAATTGTATTTTATACCTTTTTTTTTTCTTTGGATAGTCTGGTCATAATTTAAATGAGATAAGAAGAAACTATTTATATAAATAAAACTTTGTTCATTTTAATGTTTATACTGTTAATTAAACTTCCTGATTATGTTTACTTTATAATATATTAAATTTTTATGAATTTTATATACAAAATAAATTATTTTTAATATTATTCGAGCAATTTATCTAACTCTAAACCCATCAACAGAAGTATAAAAAATGTATTTTTAATGCTATTTTATTACTTTATTAGCATAAAAATTACAGAAAATTGCAGAAAAATATGAAAAGAAGAACATTCTTCTTAACATAAAACATGACTGAAGCCTTTAATAAATGAATTATTTACAATAATGTGTAAAAACAAAAGTTTTTAATTTAAAAATAAGTAAGAAATAGCTGAATATAGGTTAATGATATTTATAAGAATATTTAATAGTAGAAACAGGGAAAAAAAGAGCAGTGAGAAACTATTTTGTAGTGTCATAATAGAGACAATGGATTAGTTAGGGAAATCTGGGAGAAGGTTAAGGACAGGGGCCCAAGAGGGCAAGATGGGACATGTGAAAAGGGATGGGTATAGGATACATTTAACCATGGACCAGCTGTGGGCTTGTTTCTCTTTTATCAATAAAACTTTTAACTAGTTAAATTTTTATATTATATCTAAGATTGGTAATTAAGCCGAATGTTTGACATCCTTTCTCCATGAGTAATCGATGATAATGTTGTTTATTACTTCCTATGACACTATATTTACTTTAAACTCGACTTTGTTTACAAGTAAAAGAGTACACCATCTGTAAATTTGTACATGTGTATCCGTTTATGGCCTTATGATATTAATATTATCGCATTTAAAGACTCTCTTCCCCCATTTAACTTTCATCTGGACGTTAATTATTTTTCATAACTGTAAATGAATTAAAGAAGAATTTTCTGAAGAACTAGTTCTTGTTTTTTTTTTTTCTTTCTTTCTTTTGCCTTTGATAATTTTTAATGCTCTTAGGCATTTTAGTAATTATTACGCTGCATAATATAGTTGTAGTATGTTGTCAATTAACATAAAAACTGGCTTAATGACCCTTTACACGTTAAAAGATGTAGTCGTTAGAGGTCTATCAATAAGATCATTCATGGACATCATAAAATGGGCTTTTAAAATGGATGAAAATTTAGAAATTTCGCTCGAAAAATATAAATTTGAAACACATTTAATGGTGCATCTTGTTTTTATGTACGTTCCGTGTGTGTACATTCACTGATTGTAGGAGAGTACAATGATATTCTATTTGGTTTTCTATCATTATATCCGTACTTTAACCCACACAAAATGTTTCTGTTACGTGTGTTAAGACGAAACGTGACTACCATACGCGTGATCACGATTTTTAGTGGTATCTAGTGATAAAGATATACCCGTTTCAAGCATAGAATTTGATTGCGTGCCAGCTAAAAATCAGCTTCAATCTTCCTTGAGGTATGTCACTCTCTATAAGCCAAAGCACCCTATAAAGATACAATTAGTCATGTACGAATGTCATGAAATTTTTTCAGCTTTCAATAAGATAAGTCTTTACTTTAAACGGTCTAGTTAATGACCCCTGGTTGCTTGGATTGACCCTCGCCAAGTTCACGCTCAGCAGAACTATTTAGTGGTCACGTTAGCCATGGTCATTGTCGAGGTTATACGAGTCGCATACCTATACAAGATTTTTAGTTATGATAAGCTTTTATGGATATAATTCATGGATAATTAATGTTTAGCTAATCGATGTTGAGCTTCGTTTAAGAGCGTTTTTTAAAGGGATTTTCTTTGGCATTTTCGGGTCAAATAAGAATTTATCAATTAAAATTTCAAGTTATTTTGCAAATTCAATATAACTTTATTGAATTTGCAATGCGTTGATTTAATAAATATTCCTTTAAATAGTAAGAGATACTCTTCTGAGTTAAATTTGGAGATATTCCTCTTAAATTGAAGACATCCCTGTTTAACTGAGGATACGTTGCAGTTTAAAGATATTCATCTAAAATTATAAGATAGTCCTTTAAAAATGGAGATAATCCTCAAAAATTGGAAGATATTCTTCTTAGATTGAAGATATTCTGTATAATTGACGACATACTAAAGTTGGAAGATAATCCTCTAAAGCTGAAGACATACCACGTGAAATTGAAGATATTCTTCTCAATTTCAAAAATTGAGATCAAATAGGGCATTCAAGGCGCCATAATAAAGATGAAACAGATACGTTACGCTCCATCAATTTTAAAAATTCAACAAAAGAAAAGAATCGGAGAGGATCACTAAAACGCTTGACAGACCATCCGAAACCTCCATTTTGGTTAAAGACTATCTAGAAAAAGAATTTACACGAGTTTATTTCATTTAAAGTATCAGAAAATCGGAGAGGAAAGGAAGGAAAAAAAAGGGGAATTGCATCCTCTAGGCTTTAGCCACTACAGAATTTTCTACCCTTTGCACCTCATTTTGAAGAATCGTAAAATGGCGACCTCCTGACATTATCTTGGAAGAAGTAAAATTATGCAATTAGTAGCTTAAAATAATCGCGAAATTTATCTCTTCCGTAATATAACAAAGTCTACTTTTTAAAGATTATTATTATTATTATTATTATTATTATTATTATTAATTTTTATTTTAAATAATTTTCCAATAAAAATTTTTAATTGGTATAATAAGCAACACTGTAAATTAACCTAACCTGTTTTGAAATTTAATCACTTTATTAAAAAAGATTCTGCTTCCGTTAATAATTATTTGAACACGCAAAAGTTTTTAAGAAGTTTTAAAACTAGTTGCGTGCATTTGAATGGATGTCCTTTGTTGATTTAACTCATTTTTTCGTATGTATTAAACACGGGTTATAACTAACCGCTCGCCGATAATACGCCGCCATTTTTTTTTTAGTCTTTGAAAAATGGCCGTTAATCAACGAACTTATATGATCGATTCGAACAATCTCACAGACTCTAGCTACCGATTAAGATCACTCGTTACTTTCCGAACCATAATTGAGTCTCGGGGAAAAAGAAAAAAAAAAAAAAAATCCCCAACGATCCCGCCCATCTACCATCATCCACATTTGACACGTAAGCACGAGATCACATTTGACACATAAAACATACAAAATACACTCAGGCCTATGTTTAAAATAATTTATATTCAAGATGATCTCTCTTCTAGTCTTTTTTTTGCTCTCTCTCTCTCTCTTCCTTTTCGAATTCTTCATCACCTACAGGGATGCTTCGGAAAAATATATTCCTCAATTAACTCGGATTAGTGTCGATTATGTTAATGTTTTTATATAAAAATCTTAAAATTAGTAAGATTTATAGATTGTATCTCGTTTTAGGTTCATTTAGATGAACTTTTTATAGTAAAAAAAATAATTAAAATTTTTTTTTTTTTGCTGTCTCTTTATTTATTAACGCGCGCTTCTCTCTTTCTCTCTCTCTCTCTCTGTCGCTCACGCTCTATTCATTTTTATAATAATAAGTTTTCGTGGCCGCTCCTTTAAAGTTTAATTAAAAAAGTTTCCCTCCGCATTTAGGAATGCCGGATGTTTAAGTTATAAAACTCAAAAATGTAGAAAAAAGTCATTAATTTTACCGGAAGGTGTTTTGTAACATAAACCAAATTTATTTTCTTACGTATTTTTTGACTTTTCCCCCCCTCTTATTTTTATAAGGGAAGTTTCTGGATAATCCTATAAAAATTCCCTTATTTTTCTTTAAATATTTTAATAGGAAATTTCCCTTTTTATGAACGATAAAACGTTCATTTAAATATTATTATGTCTAGTTTCTATCGTTAAAGTAAGTAATAACGTTAGATTAAAATGCCGAAAACATTAAAAAAAATTTTATTTAATTTTATTTTATTAAAATTAATTATATTTTTTAAAAGAAAATATTAAAATGTGTAAATTTAATTGGAATTTTCACACGAAAGTCGGAAATTCGGCCGAAAAATACATCGGAAATTCGGCCGAAAATATATTGTACGTTTCGTATTTCTGGACGTGTAAAACTTTAAAAAAATAGGATAAAATTATAAAGAAAATATAGCAGAAAAGATAATAAATTATTTTTCTAGCCTAGAAAAAGTATATTTATACTTCGAAATTTCGTACGAAAGCCGAAAATACACGCATAAACATTCGATATAACTGGATGTATTTTCGGCTTTCGTACGAAAGTTAGAAGTATAAATATACTTTTTCTAGGCTAGAAAAATAATTTATTAATTTTTCTGCTATATTTTCTTTATAATTTTATCCTATTTTTTTAAAGTTTTACACGTCCAGAAATACGAAACGTACAATATATTTTCGGCCGAATTTCCGATGTATTTTTCGGCCGAATTTCCGACTTTCGTGTGAAAATTCCAATTAAATTTACACATTTTAATATTTTCTTTTAAAAAATATAATTAATTTTAATAAAATAAAATTAAATAAAATTTTTTTTAATGTTTTCGGCATTTTAATCTAACGTTATTACTTACTTTAACGATAGAAACTAGACATAATAATATTTAAATGAACGTTTTATCGTTCATAAAAAGGGAAATTTCCTATTAAAATATTTAAAGAAAAATAAGGGAATTTTTATAGGATTATCCAGAAACTTCCCTTATAAAAATAAGAGGGGGGGAAAAGTCAAAAAATACGTAAGAAAATAAATTTGGTTTATGTTACAAAACACCTTCCGGTAAAATTAATGACTTTTTTCTACATTTTTGAGTTTTATAACTTAAACATCCGGCATTCCTAAATGCGGAGGGAAACTTTTTTAATTAAACTTTAAAGGAGCGGCCACGAAAACTTATTATTATAAAAATGAATAGAGCGTGAGCGACAGAGAGAGAGAAAGAGAAAGAGAGAAGCGCGCGTTAATAAATAAAGAGACAGCAAAAAAAAAACAATTTATTAATTTTTTTACTATAAAAAGTTCATCTAAATGAACCTAAAACGAGATACAATCTATAAATCTTACTAATTTTAAGATTTTTATATAAAAACATTAACATAATCGACACTAATCCGAGTTAATTGAGGAATATATTTTTCCGAAGCATCCCTGTAGGTGATGAAGAATTCGAAAAGGAAGAGAGAGAGAGAGAGCAAAAAAAAGACTAGAAGAGAGNGCTGCAAACGTTCTCCAGGTTATGCTGTAAATGCCCTTCAGATTATGCTGCAAACACTCTCCAGGTTATGCTGTAAATGCCCTTCAGATTATGCTGCAAACACTCTCCAGGTTATGCTGTAAATGCCCTTCAGATTATGCTGCAAACACTCTCCAGGTTATGCTGTAAATGCCCTTCAGATTATGCTGCAAACACTCTCCAGGTTATGCTGTAAATGCTCTCCAGGTTAAGCTAAAAATTTGCTCTCCAAGTTATTCTGTTTAACCTTCAAGTTATATTATACTATTTATAATTTCAGTAAAGCTTTTAAGCCCATAAAAATGCAAAAAATCCAAAAGAGTAATGTTCTAACGCTCAGATTATGCTGTTTCTGCATTTCAGGTTTGCCTGGAAGCTAGAAAAGATAATTTTTTCCAAAATTTTTCTCTACTTTTTATCTATTTTATTTTATTTTCTACAATAGAAACACAAGAAAAAAGAAAAAAAATAATAATGTAGCTTTGAAAGTACCAGTTTTTCAGCTTCATATACATGATTTATATACAATTTCACGTGGAAAAAAACTCCAAATATTTCTAAATTTACAAAATAATAATATAAAGAGCGAAAAATAAACAAAGATAAAATTCTATTACCAGATATTATCGTTCAGCAATTATTATTCTCTTATACATAAAAATATAAGTCGAGTCAATTAGCATGGTTTTCTATATACTCAAAAGACAAAACAGACAAACAGACAGACTTAATTTAGCAAGAAGATCGCATTTCGTACGGAAAAATCCGCGAAAGTAGTTAAATTTAACCATTTTTTTTTTCTTTTTTTTTAACGTTAATTAAAGCCCGTTTAAGAGCGACAAACACAATAGAAGCTTAGAAATCTCCAATAAAAAAATAAAAAATAAAGGGAAAGGAAAAGAAGAGTGAAAGTTAACGATGCTACAAAATATAGCCTTAATCTGGAGAACATGCTATTATTGTTGAGAAAAGAAACAAAAACGTAATGGAGGTTAGAAACTGTGTATCTGTGTGGGTGTTGAGGCAAGGTAAAGCGACTGGTATGATTGTGCGCCGCTGGCAACATTGTCTGTGTTGTGTGTGTGTCGGTCAGGGTAATGTTAGGGGAGAATGGGCCCACTTCTATGCCGCCATGATGATAACTTGATTAGACTGCAGCAAACTAATGTCTTTATCATTGAAGCGACCACCATGTTCGTTTTCAGAACTCCTCGAGTACACGTTACGTAAAAGAACGTTGCGTGCCTCCCTTTTATATAATATCTATAAATTTAATCGTTACCTTATCGAATTTATTTAAATTACTCCTCTTTAATACACTTTTAACATAGGAAATCGTGGGAATTTTTATTTATATATATATATATATATATTTTTTTTTTTTCTTCTTACGTATTTCTAATAATGTTTTGGGTTTAAGTTATGTATGTAGTCGTTCTGTGTTGCTTTCTCTCTATCTCTCTGGGGTCTTTCCGAGCGAAAACCTGGTCCGGTAGGTACCATTATAGAAGTTTAGGGGTTGGGTAAAAGTTAGTGGAGTTGAGTTTGCAGATGGTTGAGGACCGATCACATTTCTAGTGGTTTTAAGTTACACACGCAAGTGTTAAAAGCAAGATGACCTCTGTCGTCACCTTTGTCACACTTCGAATGGTTGTATGGAATCTTGTGCTGAATTGCATGTTCGCATCGGTTTTTATTATTGTCATTATGCCATTTTGGAAGCTAAACATACTATTTAAAGTCGGAACTATCAACCTTATTTATAATTATAGTAACTTTTACGACAGGCGGAAACACTGTAAAGATTTTTTTACTTTTCATTTTCTAGTGTTACTCACGCGTTTTTGGATGTTTAAAATGGAGCCAAATGTATGGAAATTCGAGTATAAAGTAGTTTTTAATATATATATATCGAGTGGTACGTTAAGTAAATTCAATTACGTGTAAGGAAAGGACCACCCATAAAACGAACCTGCCTTAATTTCAAGTCTCAAAAAATCCACCCAAACTACATCGTTACTAAAGACATAAGTTTTAAAACTGGTACAATTAATGCAGCTTCATCTATAAAGTAGGCATCCGGTGTTGAATTTTAAACGGGGTGCAGTTTTATTTTCTCGAAAAAAAAAATAAATAAATGACTTAAGAAACATTACATTTTAATTATGACGTATCAATAAGACGTGTAATTTTAATTAATATATCATATCCTCATAAAAATATCTGATAAGGGACTTGCGATCATAACACACTCCAAGGTGATTTTTATGCATTTTTATTGACAGATTTCATCACTTACCCACTATTTCAACTCTAAAAAAAAGGGGGAGGGAAAGGAACTCGTTTCTCACAGGGCGATCCCCCCTCCCTCCTTTAAAGAAGTAGGAGACGAAGTGAAAAGGGATGTAAAAAAATTAACAAAGTGATCATCTATTAACTGTTAGTATTACCTCGACTGCATACAGATATCATTTAGCCTGAGGAGTACAAACCCCGTTTCATTGAATCGATATGCTGGTCCTTGTACGTGCTAATTACCCTGTCTCTACCGGACAGGTAGAATGACAGAATAATTACTCTCAAAGACTACTTACTTTGCTAATACTTGGGTGGTCATGAGGAGTATCCGTCTCCAAAAAATGATCAAGGGCTATATATCTTGGAAAAACTTTCATCTATATATAAAAAAAAAACCCATAACATGCTTAAATTTATTATGGGCCTTAACTTGTTTAAATGAAGTCAAAATGATTCCTAATTAATATGGCAACGCATGTTAATCGTTGTAATGTGGTGCGACTTCAAAAAATCTCTTAATCTGTATTAATGGCTTCTAGTTTCTCGAGTTTACAGGTTCTTAGGCAATCTACTTGACCACCTGGCAACGATCCTTTCTAGTAATAAGAACGTAAAATCCCATTATGATGGATTTTGTTAGTCCTTTGGGCGTTTTATATGTTTACAGGGGGGTTTTTATCGTGTAACCACTTATTAAAATTTGGATCTAGATGCTTGTGATATAATTTAAAACCATTAAAGAAGCCGCCTAACGTGAAGAATTGGGTCTCCGATGATGCTGCGTGGCTCCCTTTTTTTTTTCCTCTTCTTCTCGTTCGTTGTGTGACGTTTAATGATTATATTTGGCAATCATTGATCCACCGATCGAATGAGAATATTTAATGGATGACCCGCTTTCTGATGGATCTATTTCGAATGATCTTTTTTTCATGAGGAAGTTTACCTATATTGGGAAACACCTGCCTAACAGCGGGTATAATTTTTTGACCCTGTTTTCTTTTTTACCTAGCCCTAAATATTTCTACCACCCCGAGATGTAAAGATTCCGAGAAGGGCGGAAAATTTTCGAAGGTAAAGAAGGCCTTCTAAGAAAAAAGAGACTGGGCTTACACCGTGCCCATTACAACACTGTCAAACCGTAAAAAAAGACAGGAAGACCGCCCTATAGATAGTAATCAGAGAAAGGCACCATTGACTCAATTGTTGGCAAATTTTGAGCCCGTTCCTTAGAAATTCGTGGCTATTTTCTTTCTTCTTCTTCTTCGTCCAATCATTCTATTAGCACATTCCATAACAATAATTAAACTAAATACCTTTAAAATGGTTTTTAATGAGGATCTACTCGTAACTGTACCTTTATTTAACATAATTTATCATCATAATTGATGCAAATTACCATTTTCCATATTCATAAACGACTTATAAACATTATTGTACTGTATACAATCGTGCATACTTTCAATCCCTTCAGACCATTCGTAATTATAATTAACTTAAATGCCTTTAGGAAAGACTCAGAATTGTTCTAGTAAATTAAAGGATTTTACAGGGTTTAAATTCGTTTAATTCTTACAATCAATAATTAAAATTAATACCCTTAAAAACTGGTGATTCTTCTTCAGAACTTACCAATTTTTTTAAAGGGAATTTCAGAATTAAGAACTCATGATTAACCTTTATGCATTGAGATAACATAATTTCATGCCATAATTGATGTAAAATTTCACTCAAGGGTTTAAAGCCTGTGAGAGAGCCTTCGGTTCTGAAGGCTCATTTATATTAATAGTGAAGAATGGAATTGCTCTTAACAATTAACACATTCCACAGATTTAAACCATTAATTTGAATTCCCATAAAGAAAATTATCAATTTATGAGTGAAAATGATAATTGTGCCAATGTTCCTAATTAAAAATTAAGGATATAATTACAATTAAATATTCTTCAGATAACATAATTTACATTTTCCATATTTATTGCTGATTTATAAAGAGATATATTGCTGTATTCTATATACTCAAAGCCTTGAAAAAGAGATAATTTATAACTATGAATTAATTTAAATGCCTGCAGAAAGGATCATGATTAATATTCTCCTTAAGAATAAATAGATTTGAATCCTTTAGTAAAGTGATTCATTTTTTTAAGGATTCAATTAAGGATCTAATTAGAATTAACTTTTATGCTTTAGAAAGATTAATATATTTTATAATTGTACATAATTTAAAGCTCATATAGGAGATTATTTTACATTATAATTAATTTAAATTCCTTTAAGATCTGATTGAAGCAGGATTGTTCATAACAATACTTAATTAACTTCATTGCCATTAAAAATAGTGATGCTGAGAAGATCCCTGATGCTTGAGATGTAGCATAAATTAGTTATGATTGATGAAAAATATTAATTTATCTTACTTATAAAGGAAGATAAGTTTATTTTATGCAGTCATACAAGCCTTTAAGAAAGAGATCATTTGTAATTAGTTTAAAAAAATCCTTAATTAAGAAGGATCATAAAATTAGAAATGCCTTTTAAAAAGTAACACATTCTGTAGATTCAGATGCTACAGATGTGAAATCATTTTCAATTACAACTGATTTTAATTCTTACAAAAAAGAAAAAGAAAAAAAGATCATCACATTCCACAAGCATAACTGACTTTGATGCCCTTAAAAAAAGGGATCACAATGGTCCATTAAGTTACATGTATTGCGTAATTATCTCGAAGCAAAAGGGAGAAAAAAGCAGCAGCACCGTTCGGGTTTTTTTTTTCTTTTTTAGCCGCATGACTAACTAACATCGCAATCAACCCCAAAAAATATGATAAGTGGATCCATTCAAGAGGATCTTTTATTTATTAATCTTTCTCATGGACGACGTATTCTAGTATCTACATTTAAGAATGAATCATCCGAATACCTGATACCTAATACATATGTGTAGATATATCGGCATACTTGAATAAAGAAGAAGAAAACAATGAGCATACTGTTAAACAAACGGCAGGTGGATCGTTAATTTCAACTTTAACAGTCTTGTAACACGAATTCCGCCATTTTTTTTTTACTTCACCGCTAGCGATTCTGTGTATAAATTTATAGAGAAAAAAAAACCCGCGGGGTAAGTCGAAGTTTAAAACAAATCCGCGATACCTTTCGTTAACACATCTTTCAGAACAAAGGAGTTGGTGAATTTGTGACGTTTTTTTTTATCAGTTATTTAACATTAAAGTAAGATTCCCGTATACGAAAACTATGGAATAATACATTTTTTTTAAGCAAGAAAAAAAAAAAGTACATTTTCATCATTTCGTCTGCAGTCATTGTTTCGGCACCTAACAAATATGACAGCTTCTTTGTCCCTAGCCTGATTGATTAGGACAGCGAACTTTCAGCCTTCATTATATATCCAACATCTATTAATGTTCCTTTCGGATGATTTGTTCCTTTCTATTTCGCCAACCAAATCTTCTTCTTAAGCAGAAGAAAAAGAAAAAAAAAAAAAAGGTTGCACCCCGATAGCCGCGGACAGGTTCACAAAGCAGATTATGTTCGGCTTAATACATCATGTGCCAAGGGCTACCCAACCTAAAAATCCCTCAACGCCAACGGAACCAGAAGAGAAGAAGAAGAAAGAAAGAAAAAAAAAGTCCCTCTAAAAGTTAAACTAAGTGATCTACTGTAACTAGAATCGTCACGTAGTCTTGCCATCACTTTCATACCACTGACTTACATCTCGGATTTCATTAAAAACTTTGAATGTATTCCGCTCGGCCGCCATTTTCCTTATCGAATTTTGATCGCTTATCTATTCTAGGCCAATTATCTTCGCTACCACTTACCGATCCGTGATACGACTTAATCTATAAACTTCTTATAACTTTACAACAAAAATAATTTTAAGGTCTCAATGTTTACATTATAATCAATTATGAAAAAATATTACTCTGGGAACGTAATTATAACCTGTTTGATTATGCAAGCAGGTGCTAGAGGATGTCCTAACACGGCTTTAGTACGAATAATTATTCGTGTGTACAGGATACACACGTTTACTATACACTACAAACTTGTAGAATAGATAGCGAGGGGTGCTCCTTTCCTGTTTGATTTTGGGAAGACTTAATAATTATTTTTTTTTTAACTGTAGAATTTACTAAGTAACGCTAGCACTCGGACGAAGTAACGACTTGTTACTTGCCTGCAGATAAATGAGAAAGCTAGTTTACTAACCCTCCGGACTATTCTGGAATCCATCAGTCAGCTCTGACAGGTTCCCTCTCCACTCATTGTCGGAGAAACTATCCCATTGAGGGGGTCTGACTGTGAAAACTTAATTACACTTATCCTGCAGACACAGCGTGCTAGAGTGATCAGCATTCCACTGAAGAAGCTGCATAATCAAACTGGCCGTGCAGGATGGGCTGGGTTTTCAATCTGTCAAACTTATGCATTATGTGTTTATTCCCTTTATAACATTCGTGGTTGCGGAGATGCGGAAGTTTTCTTTNAAAATTCTATTACCAGATATTATCGTTCAGCAATTATTATTCTCTTATACATAAAAATATAAGTCGAGTCAATTAGCATGGTTTTCTATATACTCAAAAGACAAAACAGACAAACAGACAGACTTAATTTAGCAAGAAGATCGCATTTCGTACGGATAAATCCGCGAAAGTAGTTAAATTTAACCATTTTTTTTTTTTTTTTTTTTTTAAATAAGTTTATTATTGTTGTTGCGAAGTTCGCCGAGTGGACCTCCCCAAAATGTAGGCTATTTTTTTTTCTCTCTCTAAGATGCTCCCTTCGGTTGTAGGCCATTCGATAATATATCGATCTTTCATCAATTTTTAATTGTTTACCATCGAATCTGCTGAAAAATAACCTCCCCCTAGAAGATACGAACTAATGAGAATACATTGTTGTTTACTGCCTATTATCTCAGTTCGGAAACGGGCATTTACAACAAGACCCCTCCAGTAAAGTATCGCCAAGCTACTATTTGAAATTTTATCACGAACCCGTGAACGATACCAGGGAGCACTTCTATAATAAGACATAAACTAACAATAGGTTTAAACCGTGTATTGTTCCCCAACTCTCCCACATAATCTACTTCTTTAAGTCGCTACAGTTACAAACAGGTTAGAAAAGAAGATTACCATCACGTAAATACATCATATTCCAAGGAGAGTTTTGGGATTAGGAGTACAAATAGGGCTACTTAAGAAGTTGTATCATTTTCAAAATCCCCGAATGATTATAAAATTACTCCGTTAAATCTTTAAACTGTTTTCAATATATTAAATTAGTGTTTCGTCTTCTTCCATCTTTGCTAAAGCGTATTGTTCTACTGAATTTCTGAAAGAGAAGCGAACGATTTAAAGAACAAAGACACTGAGAAACCCACTTTGAAAGCTGATATAACTTATATATATATATATTTTTTTTTTTTCTTCTTACGTATTTCTAATAATGTTTTGGGTTTAAGTTATGTATGTAGTCGTTCTGTGTTGCTTTCTCTCAAGTATAAATATACTTTTTCTAGGCTAGAAAAATAATTTATTAATTTTTCTGCTATATTTTCTTTATAATTTTATCCTTCCTATTTTTTTTTAAAAAAAAGTAACTGGAATAAATGCTACACAGCGCGCACAGTCAAACCTTTGAACAAAGGCCACTGACAGAAACATAAAAAAAAAATGTCCGTTCTTCGGAGGTGGCGGATGTTAGCAGTTTATTTTGTGTGCATTTTTAAAAAGAAACGGTTTCCGAAAAAAAAAGACAGCCGCCGTTTAGAGGTGGCCGTTGATGGAGATTCGACTGTATGTGTATATATATATATATATACACATACAGTAGGTGTATATATATATATTTGCATTTTTTTATAAAAGTACAAAATAAATTGAAGTCTTGTTATATGCGAAAATATACATTATTTTCCTAAAAATTAAGGAATTAAGTTTTTTTTAAAAAAAATATAGACTTATATACAGTAAAACCTGTGCAAAACGGAAACCTGTCTAAACGGAAAAATTCTTCGAAACGGAGCGATTTTGTATGTTAAAACGGGGGGGGNAAAGAACAAAGACACTGAGAAACCCACTTTGAAAGCTGATATAACTTATATATATATATATATTTTTTTTCTACTCTGAAGCAGTTAAACTAACTTCTGTGTGTCTGTTTATTTTTCAGGTTTACCGTTCCAGTTTCCCAGTGCCTTTGCCACCGTCCACACTCCTATTCCAGTTGATCAGAGAACTCACGAAGGTCGCTATGTTTGGGAACCAAGACTTCACGCATTTACTCATCCTTCTCCTAGGTAGGAAGATCACGTTTTTTTTTTTTTTTTAACGTTCTATAGGCCTGTAACTAAATGTTATCCTGGCTTGGGTTGTGCATCAACCTCTCTTTTACTTGACATATGGGGTGCAAATGTGGGTTGCCTCGAGTAGTGCCTAGTGGAGCGGAAACAGAGTGGGGCCCATTTAATGGCCGCATAATCACTATTATAGATTAGCAATTAGGAGTTGTGATCACGCATATATTATCGCAGATACGATCGTTTGAAAATTTCTTAATTTCTTAATAAAATGTCATTTTCTGGGGGTGTCTTGTAGCTTAATTATATCTTAGTACAAAGAAAGAGAAGCGAAATTATTCAATAGAATCGGTAACACCTTGCATTTTCTCGAGATTAAAAACAATTGAATTATAATAATCTTAAGTAAAATCTATGTAAATGGTAAATTTGCGTGTTAGAAATGTAAATATTAACATTTCTTATCATAAAAGAATGGCATGAAAGAGGTTTTCTTTTATGTATTTTTTTTTAAAGTATTGTATTTAGATTTGACGACGCCTTTAATATCTTATACGGTCGAACCTGTAATAACGGCCACCTCCAAATAGTGGCCATTTCTTCAGGATTCTTTTTTTAAACGAAAAACAAAGTAACTTCTATCAACAAAGACCATTTTTTTCTTTCGCAGCGGCCGTTATACAGAGGTTTGACTGTAAATTATATAAATTTACACTTCGCAGAATCTTTTCAAAGTTTTATAATGTTTAAGAATCATAAAATTAATTAGATGCAAGAAGATTCTTCAGTAAGTTATAGAGTTACAGAAGGATAATCCTTCAAACTCCATAAGATGTTAAATGTAAACCTTCTAAATCTTTTCTAGAAAGTTTAAAAATTAAAATTCTATAGAAAGTTAACTCAGTATATATTAGAGGACCCGTTCAAAGGTCTTTTGTAAGTTAAAAAAAAAAAGGTAATCTGTCAATGCAACAATGATAACTTATTTCTATCGGCCACTCTCATAATTAAATTCTGTTACGCTTTCGCTAGGTCAGAACTTTTAAAAAAAGAAAAAAAAAAAAATAGTAAAGTCGTGTCCGAATTTTCTTTTTTTAATTGGAACTTTGGTAGTTTTATGAGCCGTTCTGTATAATTAGCTATAAATTTTTTTTCTCTTCTTTTCTTTTCTAGACTTGTTTTGATGAAACCGCAATTCTTTGTATGGTTGTATCCACTTATCTCTCTACAACAGTAACTTATTCTCTCTCTCTCTCTCTCTCTCTCTATTTTTTTTTTTTATGCTTATTTTTTCTACAATTGTTACTTCCTTTCCGAAGAAACAATTATTTATCCAACTCTGACGATTTAATATGAACATTTTAATTACTTTCGTGTAAAAAAAAATCCGGTTTTCTTTGCTCCTAACTCGATACAAGATCACTCGAGTAATATACATTTTTCTATGAGTACAGGTTAATTGCTTCCGAAATATGATACACCAAACCTCAGCCACGTAGACAAAATGGCTTGAGCCGCAATTAGAATGTTAGAATAATTGATGTACAAGAAGTACAAGGCTAATAAAGCTATAAAATATAAGATACTTTCAATACTTATAAAAATATAAGTTGAGAAGATATTGTAGGGTATAGATAGACACAAGAAAACCATTAGTGGCTTTCTTATTAAGTTTTTTTTTTTTTTTTTTTAAATTCGGCATCGCATCGCGTTAATCTTATTTCAGGTCTTTTTATAGGCTTCTTAACTTAGGGAGGACCCACCCAGAAGTATTCTCTCCACGCATTAACCCGTGGAGAGCCTCTTCAGGAAGGCCAATTGATTAAAACATGCGAAAAACGCTGCGTAGTCAATGTGTCCATCCGAACTTTTGATCGGGGCACCGTTGATGGTACCCCCACGACTCTTGTGTTCTAACGCGATTCGATAAGTATTCGTCTTTTTTATAGTCGTGCCATGCACGATAATGAACTGGCACACCGAACAGACTTGCGTGCAAACATTGCTCGCGGCTCTTCATTCCCTAGTTAAGAATATACTTTTTTTTTTTTTTCCTCCTCTCTCTCGCTCTTTCTCTCCCCCTGTAACGGATGCACTCGGCGAAAAACTTGATGAAGTCATTATTTTCTTACAAAAGACGAATGCGTTTTTATTTTGTCTTATTTCGAGACAGTTTTTACATCGATTGCGCAGTCGAAAAAAACTGGTTTCTTTGATATAAACCGTTCTAAATTCGTGGGTGGACTTTGAGAAGGATTTAAGGGAGGAGATTGAATTTTAAAGTTGCGATATGAAGCACAAATGATGCTGGCAGTATCCAAAGGAGTGGCACTCGGAATGTCGATCTTGGGGTCCCACAGGGGGAACCCCATAGTCATCATTCCGTATGCCGCTCCTCCTAGTTTAATCCCTTTAACGGTATAAATTTTCCGAGTAAAGATGCATTCACCTTACCAAAAAAGGTTCCCGTGCCCCGTTTGAACACTCAATTAACTTTTCCTCGCTTCTTTCCGCCGCTGTGCGCTCTTTATAACTCTTAACACTTATTTTCAACTTTAATTTTTTTCCTAAATTCTACGTACTAAAGCAAATTATAATTAGCTAATGTTTAAATATTCTTATTTAAAAAAAAAATATCGTAATTAGGTTCAATTAGAGTATTTACATAAATGCAAATACTCTAATTGAACCTAAATATTACCCGCAGCGACATCTACCGATATCTATATAATCAATATCTTAATTATATTATTTATTCATAAAAATAATTTTTAATATTAGGCTATTAATTTAAAGTAATTCATTTAAGTGCTGTTTAAATTATAATTATGCAACAAAAATAATCAAATAAAAAATATTTAAATATTTATAAATGATATAATATAATTCAAAACACAATGGACTTAAAACATTATCTGTACATTTTTAATACAGTATTTAAATGTTTAATATGAAATCCACATATTAGCAATATAATAAACATATAATACTTTTTTTTTATTGATTATTCAGATATTTTCATATAAATGCTTATTCAAGTATACACTTAACTACTCACAACTACCAATAAAGACTGCTTCTTGTTAAAATTCAAGTGTAGAACCCATCACACTTCAAAGTGTGTTTTCCCACGTCCCTACGCTTTGTGTTAAAATTTGAAGACTGTATTATATAATTCGTTCCATTAGAATGTGAATACCCGCTGTTTCTTCAAATGCAGTTAACCGAAACAAACGGAGCAGCGGGTGACATTTATTGTCGGTGATGATTCATCGGGAAGAAGGAATTCTCACGCTGTCACTCTCCAGTACTTATTCACTCATGATAAAGCTTTGTTTCTCCAATCTTGTTAATGTATTAATCATGATCTTAATAAAATGCTGCTGTATCAAGTAATAAAAGTAGAAGAATGTTCTCTTTAATGATGAAAAGGAATACACACTTTAAAGCTTTGACATCAGATGATGACAAAGCTTTAGAGTGTGATTTGATATACCAGATGATAATGAACCGGAATTGTTTGTTAATGTTTCTGGTAATAAATATACAGACTTCAATATTTGAACTTCTTGTTATGATTGTAGAATCTCTTAAACAAATTGTATCTCTTGAATCTTGATAAAATATTTTAACCTTAACAAATAATACATTTTTACATCTAAGATGTAAAAATGTATTGTACATAAACTATACATTCATTCAGAGGAAAAAAAGTATCAGATGGAATGAATTGATATACTTTGATAGTATACTACTACCTAAATAATAAATAGATGAATGTATTTATCTTTTGTTGATAAACTCTAATTTGTTTTTGGATTAGCGTATGGTTTGTCATTAGGATTTACACCTACCTGTTCATTAATAAAATTAATTATTCATATATATGAAAATACAGTATGTAGACGTGTTTATATTGATATATCAGTGTAATGTGATGAAGATAACATATTTCTTCTCATTACTACAGCACATCTCTGAATTGTAAAGAAATATACTGTATTAAAATCTTTAAGAGATGATTATGATGAGAATATTATATGGAATTGGAAATTGTTCTTAATATTAAGAAAGAATTTTACTGATGTACAAAATAAATGCAAAACTACCATTATATAAATAAATTTAAGGTTAGCCATTGTGTAATTAGCTTTTTGTTTTTTTATTACAAAATTATCTTTGTGCATTGAGTATTGTTGATTCTGCAAGGTCATTATAAAAAATATTTGCTTGAACTCTTCTTGATTCATTTAAAGAAAATTGAACAGTCCAAGGGTTTTGAGAATTACAAAAATAACTTTTCAAAACCTCCATTCATCATGACTCTGCAAATTATGACAATTTTTCTCAGTAGTTCAGAATTAAGTGATACATAATAAAACTTCATACTCATATTTTCACATTTAAAAAATGCTGAAAGAGTTTTGAGGAGGCAGAAGATAGGAATCAATGGATTTATTGAAGATACATCACCTTAAAATTAAAACTTCAATTATCTTAAGCATAAAAGTTTTTGAAAAATTTACAACAACAAATAATTAAAAATAATAATTTCACAGTAAATATAAAATAGATCATCAATGACATAGTATATTACAGAATAAAATGAAAAGCAATCCATTTTTATAAAGGAATTACTTTATCAATTATTTATGAGTTAAAAAGCATAAGTTGTACTGTTTGATCTGATTAATGGCAATTTTAGGTTGTGTGAAGCCCTAGGCAAATGGACTTGTAAGGACTTTTTATGTAAATTTATATAGTATAAAGCCTGAATCACATTACTTGACATTGTATGAAGTCTAGGATCCTACTTAGGGTATTGGATTTCAAATGCTAGTTCAAGACAAATATTAACAAGCATATATTTATGCAAATCTAAGGCATGAAAGTATGAGGCCCAAAGTAAAATCTTTAAATTGCTTAAAACTGCTATTGGATCTGATACAAACTTTCAAATAAAATAATATTATCCAGCAATATTATTATCTTATTATGTCTAATAAAAATAAAATCACAATATAACAAAAATTTCAAGATTTATCTGCAGTTGAAGATTTCTCTAACTTTATAAATCAATAAATAACATTATTGAAAACTTTCTGTAAAAAATAATAAATAAATTCTTAATTTTATTATATTTCATCTTTAAGAGAATTTGAATGATATTTAAGTATTACTGAAATAGATTTTCAAACATTCTTCCTCATTTATGACACTTACAGGATGCCAACGCATTTTTTTAATCTTGCTATTAAGACTTAAGGATTAAATTATGTTTGGAGTAAAATGACAAACTTTAAAACATGCCGTGTAATTTATGTCAGCTTTTTAATTATTTCTTTTACATTTAAATTATTTTAATATAGTTTGTTAAAGAATTAATTTGGAACATTACATTTTGGATCATTATTACACAATTTATTCTTCATTATAATATTAGTATATTCTGTAATTATAATTAAGCATTTTTAAATATGCTGGAATGTAATTCTTATCTGAATAATAAACTGGTTCCTTAATATATTACATTAATACATCCAGAAAAAATGGAGTAATGAATAAGCCATTTCTTTTTGCATTCAAACTAATGACTTGTTCGTGGTACAATGAAGAGAGAAATATGCAAAACAAACAATATTTCATTTGTTATAATATTTAAAGAAACAAATATTATTTGTTTTAAATAACAAAAAATAACAGTTAAATATGATTTTTAAATTAAATTTTAGTGAATAGCATGTAGAATACTTGTTAGCTATTAAGAGTTTGTTATCCTTTATCTCAGAGAAAGTTAATTTTTTATACGTGACAAGCTGAAATTATGAAAAAAAAATATTTTATTTATTAGGTCAGAGGTTACAAATATGAATTTTTGCATGTACAGAAATGTTATCACTCTTCAAGCTTTAAGTAATCTCTCAATTGCTTTCATATGTTAAGGTTTTGCTAAACCGGACACTTGATTATTTTTTGAATCACTCAGCTCTTAAGGAGTCCAGGAAACTCATATAACTTAACATTTTATGTTGTATGTATGTTTTACTGTATTTATCTAGCAGCTCTTCATAGATAAATTGTACTTTTCAACTTGCTTCTACCATTATGTGCTATTTAACTGATAAGGTTAATAAATGTATTAGAGTAGTTTGTTAATTTTGTCATGTATCTACAGAGTGATATAAAGATTTAAAAAAAAAAGAGATGAAGGAAAATAAAAAGAAATATCTTATCTGAAGCACCTACTTAAAAGTAGATTAGGAAGAAATAAAGAAAGCTCTAAGAAGAATGGAAAAAAATAAAAACATTGTATTAAATTATAGGTCTATAGAATTTGCAACAGATAAACAATTATATCTCATCAATATTTTTTGAGATGTAAAAGGAGTTTGAAAATATTATTATGTATTTCTTTAAGAAGTAATAATACAATGAAAATGTATAGTTATAATAGAGTATGAATATGTAAATTTTTTCATTTTGTGTTTTTTTAATTTAAATTATTTTCTAGTTTCTCAGGTAATGTCACTAGTCCCACTCTATCCGAACTGTCGTTTCTTCCCCAGCGGAGAGGTCTGGCTAATAACCAGGTCGAATCACCGATGCATCCTCACTACAGACTTAGTCCGTATGCGGACCAACTGTACAGTACATTCCCCACTGCATCGCCAGTGTCCGTTCGTGGGCTGAGTCCTATGGATACAAGAGGTTTGAACAATACTCTAATTATATCTATTATCATTTTAAATGTGATATATCACTAGAATATAAAATTTGAACATAAATTTATATACAAGAATAAATTACCGTGTATAATATAACACTATATAATCTAAAGAAAATTCTGTTCAGTTAAACAGAAGTGATGTATTAAAGTTATACAGCATTAAATTGCCATCTCTCTATAGGATTACCTCTTCATCCGGATTATTTGCAACAAATGGCGGCACTTAGCCAACGATGTTTGATAGGGGAGTTTCACAGTCACCAAACAAATAACAGTGCAGGTGCAGACATATCATTTTCTGTGGATGGTGAGTACCAACTATTTTTAAAGATATAAAAGAGTAGAGATAGTAACATGTTATTATATAACCATTATTTTTGTCTACTGAATAATGATGATGTAGTACAGTAAGAGTGTTTATGTAAATTATTTCAAATGAGATATTTCAACAAGAGGCCACTTTGTATTAAATACGACAGTATTGGTTGTAAATAAACTTTTATTTCTGTTCATTAATCACATTTTAAACTTCTTTACAAACTTTAAAGAGTGATACGATTAACTAAAAGATACAAACTATACAAAGTAATCTTATTGTTAATTCTTAGATTGGGCATTTTCATTCTCATATCATAGTGTGCATAAAACATAAAAAAAAAAGATATTTTATTGATAATTAACTGAATAATAAATCAATTTTATACACTATTTTTCAATAATAAATCTGTTTTTAATGTAATTTATAAGTAAAAAAAAACTATTTTGGTTCTTGCTGTACAGGAAATAAATAATAGTTCTGTATTTTTGTATATGTAAAAGTATAAGTAATGAACACATTTCACAAACTGAACTTTGGAACTGTTGATAGATCTTCTCTCTCTCAAAAAATAAACAATTACTGCTTTATAGGATATATTTGATCTCAGATCTCACACAGCTTGGTAACAGTTTTCAAAAGTTTAAAATAAAATTATGCATTGAATATTTAGATAAAGACTTTTTTATTTTAATAATTATTCAATAAAATTTCTCTTAACGTCATTCAATTTTAAATAGAAATTTATTTTGTTTTTAACTGTAAATAAAATTTTAGCAATTAAAATTTTTTGTTGTTATTCATAATGATATACAGTATGTATTATTTTTAGTTCAGGGTTCCAGATTGGCAAACTCCAGACAAGCCATAAGGCATGGAAGAAAAAGAGCGCTTTCTAGTTCTCCGTATTCCGATTCTTTCGATATTAACTCTATGATAAGATTCTCTCCCAATTCTCTGGTTTCTTTTATGAATGGTTCTCGAAGTTCCAGTACAAGTGGCTCGTACGGCCATCTATCAGCAGGTAAATATGTATTTTTTGAAATTATTATTAGTAATAATTCTTACATTTGATATTGAAAGTTAAAATATGTTTTTCTGCGCATATCACATTATTTTATCAGGCGATGATGATAGACATCCTTGTAAATAATGAATATAATATATTTATGTTATTAAATATACAGTTATTTCATATTTTTCACTTTAATTTGAAAATAAAATATTTAAGTAGAATAACTATGCTTTATTTTATGAGTAAAACTGTTTGATATGGATATACATTTATAGGAATTACAGTTATACACGGTTGTTTATGAGATTGAATATATTTTTCTTTCTTTTTTTTTTTATTTTTCTAGAACTCAAATGCATTCTATCTGTCATCAAACTTATATTATTCCTGTTATTGTATTACATATCATTTAATTATAAAACACTGACAGATATTTTGATAAATAAGTTATTTACTATCTTAAAAGGTCAATTTTTAACCTCATTAGCAAAGAGTTAGAAGAAGAGGCTAAAGTTTTCTTAATAACTAACATCTTAACATTAATACGTTATGTTAGACGAATGAATAATTATCATAGAAAATGATGTATGTTGATGTCCCAATTGCTAGTTACTGGAAGCAAAAACTTACTTTGTTAACTAGAAAAATAATAATTTATAACAACTAAATTATTATTGATAATTTGTAAATAGATAAATTGTACTTTTCAACTTGCTTCTACCATTATGTGCTATTTAACTGATAAGGTTAATAAATGTATTAGAGTAGTTTGTTAATTTTGTCATGTATCTACAGAGTGATATAAAGATTTAAAAAAAAAAGCATAATTACAACATAATAATAGTTTATATTTTTCTGTAATTTTTTTAAAGGAAATATTTAGATAAAATGTATCTTTGATTAATGTATTTTCATGACTGTACTACAAGATTTAAAAATATATATTTTTATATTTATTGAGATACATTTTTAATTGAAAATATAACTTAATATAGATATAAATTATGCATGCGTGAGTTCATACGCAATTTTTATTTAATAAATAATAAAACGGAGATATAATAGGAATGAATTACTTTAATTAAGAAGCCAAACTGTTCATTTATTGTAAACATTTTCAGTATAATATAAGTCTAGAGTAGCTACAAATTACTATTTATGAGAAGGTTGTTGCCTGGGTTTTCCATTTAGAAAATGTCTCAATGACAGATTCAGTGGATGATGGATTAGATATGAATCTGGCGTGGCATATCCTCCTCAAAGTCTGTAGTTAATAGTTTGTGACAATTCACTTTGCAAGATTATGGAAGAGAAAATTTATCATCCCACTTTATGACAGTTGAAGATCCAAAACTAGCTATCACAGAAAGCTATTGTAATGGGAAAATGTGGAAAAAATTAAAATTTGTGTAGAGAATGGAAAGGAAAATATAGATAACTTCTAACTGGCACAGAAAAGATTTCATGGTTACTCTGTTAATAGATTTAATTTGTTATGCATTTCAATTTGATTTTTATATAAAAAATTTCATTATAATAATCCACGAAAACCTTTCTGTACAAGTGTTATGTTCTTAACTTTCATTATAGAGTCTGAAGATGGAAACATTTATTTTTCTGCAGATATTTATAATAATGCAATACCTGCACGCATTTACAATAATCATACAGTTTAACTTCTTAATCGAAATTATGTTTTTTCTATCAATTTATAGAAACAAAATTCTTATAGCATTTAGTGCATCATAGATTCATATATATTGAGAAAGAGAGAAATTATATTTGTAGAGATAGGTTTCATATAAAATGAATATTTCTATATTTGAATAATTTATAATATAATAATGACAGTTATATACTTGAAACACAGAAGACTGCATTACATATTTTATACACGATTTATATCATCAAATGATGATGTAGAATATGAATATAAAGAATTTAAATTTAAAAATATACAAGTCAACCCCCCTATAACACTGTTGATAATTCTGTTTTATATGAATTCCATGTTGTACGAATCACTTAAATTTTACAAATACGTGTGCCAGGCTGTGAACGGCTCACGTATTTGTAAAATCTGAGTGACTCGTACAACATGGAATTCATATAAAACGGAATTATCAACAGTGTTATAGGGGGGTTGACTTGTAATTATAAAATTTTAATAAGTTGGATGTCAAGTTGATGAACAAATAAAATAAAAAATTCAGTTTATTTGATTGACATTGAATGATTACTTCAAATTTATATAATGCTATCAAATTATTTTTTATGTAGATTCTTACAGTAATAATTAAGCATTTAATTTTAAATTAAAATTTAAGAAATTATAACTGTTAACTACAAAAAAATTTTTAGATTAACTCCTCTCTTGCACTCCACTGAACTAATATAAAATCTTTATTTAAAGTGAAGATATTCTAAGAAATGTTTTCGAAAAATTTTACATCTTAATTTTCATATAACAATACATCTGCTATTTAAATGAATTGTCTGTTTCTCGATAAGATTAATGTTTAAGACACGTAGAAATGAACTTGTTTTAAATCATAAAACATTGTTTTATGATTTAATTTTTTTTTTTTTATAAAAATAAAGAAACTGCAGAGAATTCATTAAAAGCAGATATTTTAAAATTACTATTTTTATATCATTCTAACATTAATAACTAATTTTTCTCATCTTAGTTTTTATACTAATTTTCTAATAGTCTTCGAAGAAAATTTAAGCACAAAAGGAAACTGTTTAATATATAGGTCTCACCTACCTGTTAACATTATCTAGAATATGCCTCTTCTGTTTTTTATGGTTCATTTCCAAGCTTCGGTTTCACTGACTCTTCAGATGCTAGGTAACAGCTGGATATCTAATTAATCTTTTATTAATAACTTTAAGTACATTTTGAGTACTGTGGGAAAAAAATTTTGAAATGTAATTTATCTAATTTTACAGGAACAATTAGCCCTGCTCTGGGTATGCCACCACCTTCCGTTCCTCCTCATCTTCAACATCTTCATCATTTAATACATCAGAGTGGCATAGGATCGCCATTATTGTTACCTCCTTCTACGAGTCTTGCTCAACAATCCATTATATCTGGTCCTGTTCCTATTGGTGTAAATACAAATGTCACAAAAGCAGATGGGACAGTAAGTATTTTTAATTAATTATGATGTATAAGAGTTAAGTAGAGAAAATATCAGTTTTTCATAAGCTAATTAGTTTTATTAATGTTACAAAGTATAAGTGTAATCATCTGTAAAATTATAAATTTAAATTTCATGTCAGATGTTTCCGAGGAGTGGAATTTTTTATGTAAGAATTAAATAGTAATGCAGCATACAGTTATATAAAATAAATCTTTTAATAATCTTCAATCATTACCGAGTTATACCCAATTAATAATTACAACAAAACTGTTTATAATTCCTTTGCAGCAATTTAAATTAACTTTTTATACATTATCAATCTGCTTGCTCTTCTTTTAATACTGCAAATTTAAATGAAGATTTTCATTTCTTATAAACAAAAATTATATTAAACGATGATTTTTAAGTAATTTTTGAAGTTATATAATTGTTTTAGTGCTATAAATTAAGATGTATCTATTAACTTGGGAATTGAAATGGAAATTTACAAATGAAAGGGATAAAATGTTAACGCAACTGTTAATTTGATGTCATCTTGTTTTTCTTTTTCGTTACTGTTTATGACTCCTGTCTTTTCTTCTGATTGTGAAAAACTTTACTGATAGAAATATCTAATGGAGTTCCCAGAACTGTCAAGCGTACCACAAGTATGACAGTAACACAAGACAAACACCAGTTTGTGCAAAAACAATTGATGAATTACTTATAGAATTACAGCAGAGAAGAATCATCAATACTGAATACCGACAGCCAAACATTAATTTGCTATAGTTAATTGTATAATTTTTATTTCAAATTACAGTTGACCCCCCTATAACACTGTTGATTTTTCCGTTTTATATGAATTCCATGTTGTACGAGTCACTTAGATTTTACAAATATGTGTGCTGGGCTGTGAACAGCTCACATATTTGTAAAATCTAAGTGACTCATACAACAAGGAATTCATATAAAACTGAAAAATCAACAGTGTTATAGGGAGGGTCGACTGTAATGGTATCTATCTCTTTAAGAGTAAGTTTTTAGAATTTTTTATTTACAGTTTTAGGATGAATTACTTGTTTTGATTATTAATTTAAATATGGAAAAAACCTCCAAGTTTATTTAAAATTTTTTAATATAAAAAATTAAAATATATTTAAAAATTTTATTTATTGAAATATAGAACATGTTTTTATTATACTGTAGGCCTTACAGTTGATTATTTGCACATCAGGCTAGCCTTGTACATCTCTAAGGCTTCTAGGGCCCTAATACAGTCGGTTTAGAAGTCTTATTAGCCTGGTATTAGGGAGGTTGGCATGCATTTCAGGGTCAGTGGTGTAAGTGGACTGGGAGGTAGATGCCTAATGGCAAATCCTTAATCAAAATCACTTATACACATGCTGAAAATGAGATTAGGAAGGAAACTTGAAAAATGTCAAAAAATAAAATTTGGATTTCTTAAAAATGTTTAAGTATTATGTTTGGAAGTACCTTACATTGACAGCAAGATTGACGAAGCATTAACAGTGTGAACCTACCATTCTGGAGAACTTCAGTTTAAGTCTAAGCCACATCTTCAGAAATTTTCATGGGCAGTGTAATCTGAATATATCAGGCTGTTCCATTGTGGATGTGGCAAAATCCTTAATGAATATGAAAAGAAATTGTTTCAATACCCACATAATAAAGAGAAAAATATATATACATTATATTCTAGTTTTAACTTTAAATGTTTTTTGAAGACAGATGCTTCAAATGGATGTGAAACTGCCAGCAATGTCGTTAGTAGTACTGTAGATACAGAAGAAGCTAGGATGAAAGTTAAAAAGGAAGTTGCAAGTAGTACGGTCGGTGATGTCGGTATGGGTGACGACGATCGAGAAACGACGGCAGATCTTAAAGATGAACCCGGCGACTTCATTGAAACCAATTGCCACTGGAAAGGTTGCAATAGAGAATTTAATACTCAGGAAGAACTTGTTAAAGTTAGTAATTTTTTGATAAAAATTTATATTATTATATTGGCTGTTATTATATATAAAGTTTTTTCTTTATAATTTTTAGCATATTAGCAATGATCACATACATGGAAACAAGAAATCTTTTGTTTGCAAATGGAGAGATTGTTCAAGGGATGAAAAGCCATTTAAAGCTCAATACATGTTGGTCGTCCACATGAGGAGGCACACTGGCGAAAAACCGCATAAATGCACGGTAATAAACGCAAAAAGTATCCATTTTAACATATAAATTCCAAATTATTTTAGTCATACTTTCTAATTTTAGAGATAATTTTGGAACTATTTAAATGAATTCTTGCATGTCATGAATTTAAAAATGTACAAATCAAATTACTATATTAATTAATTAATTAATGGATTAGTATCTATAAAAGAAATCCATTTAATCTTGCTTTTGTGAAAGTAGAAAATATTTTATATAAATTTGATGAATATCATTTAAATATTAATTAATGTTTGGTTTTTAATTCCTTACTAACATTAAGAGGGTTTTTCTTTTTCATGCCTGTCATGGATTTGGCTAGTCCAGCAATGAGGACAACTGAGTGGGGATCAAGGGCATCTGTGGAAAATTTTCCAGGGGGCAAAGCTAGTAGACCAATAATTATACCAATAAATTTTATTTAACTTTTTTTGGGTTTTTTCGCATGTAGATTACAGAATACAGTATTGCATTAAAGAGTCTCATGATCATGAGTATAAAGTTACATATCTCTTATCACTTTTATGATTATACATCCATCCCAAGGGACAAGTATCCTGTTTGTCCCCGTCCGTAGACAGATAGACTGAAATCACTCGAGTGAATTTCTTATTAGACTCAAGATCAATGAAGTAGATGAATCAGATCCTTTTCTTATGAATCAAACAAGTTTAAAAGTGAAAATAATTGATCTTATATTATAGTTGGAAAACTGCCAAATGTTTATATTTTGCATGCAGTATGAAGAATGTATTAGAAATTTTTATTTTCCAAGATATATTGAACCGTATACTTCATTACTTGATCACTCAATTCTGTGTCTAGTCAAGTTCATGCTTGATATATACAAATTCCCTCTTAGGCAGAAAGTTTCATTAAAATTTATATTTATCTAAATATCATTTATTTATTGCAATTGAAATAAAGTTTAATTAATATAAAAAATATATTTTTAATATTATTGTTTACAGTTTGAAGGTTGTGCCAAAGCCTATTCTAGATTAGAAAATCTAAAGACACATCTAAGATCTCATACTGGAGAAAAACCTTACATGTGTGAATTTCCTGGCTGCACCAAAGCTTTCAGTAATGCTTCTGATAGAGCCAAGCATCAAAATAGGACTCATTCTAATGAGGTATTTTATTTAAAATATATCTAAAATAGTATTTTGTATCAAATAATAAACATAAACTTCCTTTCATAGCAATGATTATAATAAAAAAAATATATATATAAATGGACAAATTTAAAATTTTAATTAGATAATGGAAATCAATTATTGAGCTGTAAAAAAATAACTAAATTGTAATCTTTTTTTTTTGTTAATAAGTTTGACAAATCTATTACATCTTCATTTAAAAAAGTTACAAAAGTTAGGGAGTGCCAAAAAGAAGATAATGAAGCAATTTATTTACATCTAGCCACGTGAGGTGTTTCATTTTTAATATGCAAGTGATGACACTCCGAAAGAAAAATCTGGTTAAAGAACTTCTCAGAATTTAAATATATTTATGAATAGCATATTAATGAATCTAAGCAAATTTATATTCATTTTATATTATCAAGTTGCATCCATTACAGTTTAGGAAAACTTGCACTCATATCTCCTTTCATTTTATTATCTTCTACTCTACATATTGATTTTTATACTTTACAAATTTAATTTTTTTTTACATTTTATTTCTATTATTCCTTTTAATTTATTATTTTAATACTTTGAACATGTATTCTTTATTATTTATCTATTAGGCAAAAACAACTTATTGTTATGTAAGCAGAGAATTTACATTTTCATAAATAACTTACAAGAAAACAAAATGAATTGAAAATAAAAATATGTAATTAAGTTTATATATGCTGTTAATAATGATATTTTTCTATATAGGTGTATAATTTTAGTATTTCTTTTAATACTTAAATTCTTGGCAACAGGGATGTAGACACTGTCTTTCAAAAAATCCCACAAAGAAATCCAGTGGCATCATATCAGACAATCTGGAAGACCATTCTATAGGGCCTATGTACATAATCTAATGCTAAGGAAGATGTTAGTTAAAGTATTATCTCAAGTCATTGTAAAAATGCAGTGGAGTGTTATCTTGTTAAGAAAATTAGGTTTAGAATATATTCTTTCAGCTTAGGACATTAACCATCCACAGAGCATGTCCAGATAGATGAATCCTGTCTTTGTGGATTTGATGAATAAGATTGGTTCGTACAGCTTTTCCTGGAACATTGCTACAAAGACATGAATTTTGAGAGTTCTTTCATGTAGTTTTTATATCAAAGTAGCTACTTAAATCAAGCATAAGTAATAAAATATCAAAATTGTAGGAACATTTGTAGACACTCTGAATATTTAAGTAATTTTAATCTTATATTTATTTTGTTTAAATTTGAGTGTATTATAAAGCTCAGTACATGGTATGCTTATGTCACTAGTGAATTAATAAATAAGAATATCTTAAAGTTAAAAAATATACATTTGAACAGAAACTAAATATATTTTAAAATCTATGTGTTTAGAGATCCAACTGATCTTATTTTAATCAGTCTCTTATAACATACGATTACTGGTTTTCCTGAACATTTCCTAAATACATTATAGATATCATAATCTTGAAATCTATTAATTTCTACTGATAGCCATTTTTGTAAAAAATATTTTAAAGTAATGATAGTGTGTGATGTAAGGAGAACTTTAAGAACTATCTTCTGTCACCTATTCTGTGTCTATCATACTAACGGAGATAAAATAAATAATTAATTCAAGTTACAGCCTTGTATATAGAAACTTTGTGGCTACTTTGTACAAATAAATGAAATAAAAAAAAGATATTCCAACAATCCCAAATATGAAAGTAAAGTGTGAATAATAGAATATTGTAGATTCCAGGCTAATAGTCACAATAGGATTTTGATTTGCTATTATCTTTACACTATAATGGAAGGAGAAATATTAAAAGCTTTATATGTATCTTACAAACTCTTGATGTGTCCATCTTTTTAACCCAATTTGTTTCATGTATGGTTCAAAATTCTCTGCTCACCTGAGTGATAGCTGTGGTAATGCAATTTCAGTTCTATTAAGTCTCAGAATAAGGATGGCACAAGCACCTTGTCCTTAATGTAGTCCCATGGGAAAAAATCAGTGTTAAATCTGGTGATTGAGATAGCTAAGCTAAATGCACTTGTTTCTGGGCAGTTGCAAAAGCCAATCCATTCTATGGGTAATTGCTCATTGAGATAGGCATGTCACTGCTAAATTGTGGTGTAGCTCCATCTAATTGAAGAATGAAGTCAGCACAATCATGAAGTTGCACCATTAGCTACAGCTGAAGCATATCAAGAAACATGATGCCAGTAATGGTTGCCTCATCAAAGAAAAATGGCCCATAAACCTTGTGAGATATTCTCCTGTGCACACACATATAAAACTTGTGAGATTTTCATAATGTAATCTAATTCTGTATCTCTTATCTGTATGGTGTTGTGGTTTGTCAAAATCCCAGAGACCATTAAGATTCACCATATATAAAGATAAACCACTAAAATGACATTTTCTTTCATCAATTTTCTAAAAAATTGATTCTGTTGCTCTTTTATTTATTTAGTTCATTTTCATATCACATTATGTGAATAATGTGATACAAAATATTACATACATATATTATTAACATATTTTAGTATTTTAATTTTTGTGAAATGACCAAAAACAGTTTAAATATATTCCAGACAAAAATACATTATGCACCAAAATAAAGAGTACTGAAATGAAAAGACGAACAATATTAACTTGTTGTCATCTGAGTTTATTTCTTTTGAAAGAAACTAACAAATACTCTATTAGTGTGTTGATTTTCCAAGGTATGTGTAACATAGGTGTTCAAAGTGTACATCGCCTCGCTGTAGGCAGTGTTCATATTGTTCATGCAGATTCTCAAACATATCCTGGAACTGGTTGACCAAACTTCTCCTTCCATTGACACAGTATAGTATCAGAATGGTAAAATTTCGTAACAATAAACAGCATAACTCTGTTATTTTGTGCTGTCTTTTTAAATCTCTCTCAGAATTGTTCTATCACCTTTTTCAAACCCATTTCCCTTCACAACCATTCCATATGAGCAGAAATAATGAATACTTTTTTCTATTGAGAGACCCATTTCCAAAAACAACTGAATAACACAACTTGTGTTGCCAGAGCTATGCTCCATCAAATGCACATTTGAGATGCATGAGTTTCAGTACTATATATTTTGGTGCATACTGTACTTTCTGTTATAAAATAAAATGTATTGTTTGACATCACTGACATACATATTTAAAAGATAATTTGATCAATTCAGCAATGAATAAGAGTTATATGAATTTGAATATTGATGTCAACCAAAGGCATGTTTTTGTATAAATGCAGCTCTGAATGAGTCAGTTGGGACCATATTAGAGCTATAGATCATGCCTGTAGGATTAAAAAAAATGTCAAAGAAACTGATGGTCCACACACCATCCTTTTCAACATATACATCCCTGAAATTGGCCTATCTGAAATTTTCAAGACACTCAAAAATGAGATAAAATTTAAAAGTTCATGAAAAATAAGAAACGTCATTTCATTGACTACTTCCAGGGAGCAATCAGAGTCATACTGTATGCTGTATTAAGCCTGTTGCATGTTTAATAAGCAGCCTAGTGATTTTTGAATATCTAGCCAAGGGTCACAATAAGAGATCCTTTGACTTTTTGTCATCTAGGGGATTCAAACCATCATTCAGGGCTGAAATTTTATTTATGCTTTCATATGTTGACCAGTTTCCATTTAACTGTGATAATTGTTGTAGCATTTTTGTATCCTCTCACTTATATTTTTGTAATCTTTCACAGAAATTAGATAAGTCATTGTATCTAAATCAAAGAAACTAATAGATTATCGATAATACAGTTTAATACAACCAGTACAGAAACTGGATAAATTATGAATAACTTTAAATAAAACCCAAATTCAATAAAAAACATACTATTTACCCAAAAACAAACATTTTCAATAGCCTTCAGCAATCATCATTGAATTATGGCATAGTGTTTCACTACTAGAAATGTAAATCTTAGCAAGATGAAGCAATACTTGATTGTAATTGCTTGTTTATATGAAGATCTATGTAATAACTATATTTCATGTTCCATAAATAAATCAAAATCAGAAAAGATGTTACCATCAGAATCTTTATTACCATATCTACATAAATGACAACTCCATAAATCTAACTCTCGACTAAAGTCAGACAATCCGCTGAATTATCTGGCTACAACAAGGCCAGTTAGCAATTAGATATGAGTGATCTGTATGGTTATATCCAAACCAGCAATTCTGGAAGTGAAGATCGGAGGTCCATCTAATCTTTGATTCCAGAACTGCTGGTTTGGATATAACCATATAGGTTCCTCCTGTGTAATTGTTAACTTGATCTTGTTGTAGCCAGATAATTCAGCGGATTGTCTGAATTTTACCATATCTATTGATATTTTATTTTATTTTCTATTATGTATATAAATTTATAAAATTTTTAAATTTTAAAAATGATATAATATTATATGAAAGTAAATGTATGTTTTACTTTTTACATATAAAAAAATAAATGACAAACACTATTTTTTATTTAGAAACCTTATGTTTGTAAAGCACCTGGATGTACGAAAAGATACACGGATCCTAGTTCTTTGCGCAAACATGTAAAAACAGTACACGGGCCAGAATTTTATGCTAATAAAAAGCATAAAGGTGGTGATGGAGACTCAGGAAGCAACGATGGTCCTAGAGAAGAGAAAAACTCAGAAAATCCTTCAAGTCCTCATTCTGAAGAAGGAATTGGAAGTGGAAATCCTGCAAGTCTTTCCAGCCCAAGTGTTAAATCAGAGGTTTGGTTAAAATTAAATTTAATAGTTTTATAATATTATTGAATATATTAAATATTTAAATTTTCACAGGAACAAGAAGGTAGTAGTCCTGGTGATGCAACAGATCCAGCACCTATTAGTGATAATAGTGTATCAACAACAAGTGGACCTCTGGAAGGAATAGAAGCAGATGTCGGTTGGGATATTATGGAAAATCAAGAAATAGATGTGAGAAAATCTAGTTTATATATATCTATTTTGATTATATTGGATGATCAGATTAAAAGTTTACTTGCATGAAGTAGTATAGGCAATTTCACGACTTAGTTGTGCTTATTACTATCTTGTTACATATCATAAGAAGAAACACTTAAATCTTGAACATTTATATACTATAGACTTTAGGGATAACATTGAAACTCCTTGTTGTTATCATGAAGTCCACTTTTTACAAGTAAACTCTGTTTGATCATCTGATATGTTGTTAAATAAGTTATTACATTTCCCATTTGATAATCATAGAGTTTGAAGATATACTCTGCATATGTGATTCCATTTTTTTATTTTATAAGAAATCAAAATTTTATTCTAAATTTCATACTGTATATCGAATGAAAGTATATTTAAATCAAAATGTAGAATAACATGTTTCAGTGAAACTTCTACAAATGAATTGTATTCAAACGAGTTCATATTCATTATTGTATATTGACTAAACAGGAATTAATGTCATGTAATGATCTTTTACAGAGTCATTAACTATTATTAATTACAGAAAATAGGAATATGAATATTCCTCATATAACACATAGATACATTCCGAAAATGTGCCATGTTATGCAAATCTGTACTATAATATTTTATGGATGACAAAATAAAAATATGTTATTAATCGGTAATTTGTTCTATCTCATCGCGTTTATTTGGTTGAGTATCAAGCAATTTTTTTCCCAGAATTTGTGCTTGAATACGGAATTGTTTTGAGATACCACCATATTTCATTCATCATTTTTACAGTGAAGTAATCATTTGTAGGTAAGTAATATCTATGGTTAAAAAAAGTTTAGTAACACTTACCTACAAATGTTTAAATAAACTTTACTGAATACGAAGATTAATCTATAGAAAGAAAGCACAGTGACAGTCTTAAGGACTAAAGTCTGAAAACAATGACAATGACACTTGGTTGATAGGAAAGCTAGGACAAGAAAGAAAAAATACTAATTTCGGTATTCATTAAAGTAAACCTGACAAAAGGCACAAAACAAATTGAAAATTTCAATATTCTAAAATCTATGGGCAAATTTGAGACAAGTGTTCTTACTTGAATAAAAAAAAATATAGAATAACAAAGTTTACGCTTAAAAATTATGAAATTTTGTATGGAGAATTTCCATGTTAGAGCGAATCTGAGTCATGTTGTAGAAGTATTATTGTATGAGAGATACATGTATTTTAATAATTAATGTAGAATCATTTGGAGAAATTCTGCAGTGAATAGAATTTAAATACACAACCTCAGTAAGCTAGGCAAATACATTATTGTTTTTTATATCTGTTAAATTTCTTAATCTTAGATTTCTAAACTAAAATTTCCTTAAAATATGTAAAATAATTTTAAAATTATAATATAATTGCATAAAATTATATTTTTTCAACTGGAGGAAACTATTTGATTGAAAATTATTTATGTTGATACTAATGACGGATTTAGTTAATATTTTTCTGAGAATGTATCAAAATACCTTAAACTACCAGTTTTAATGCCAAGTAGTTGATTTTGAGGATTATTGATTCTCATTTCTATCTTATTTTTAGATTGAAGAACCTGTTGTGACAGTATCAACAGCAGTTACTTCTTCTGGCAATAATGTTGAAATAACAAGAAATACCTGTAACAGAATTAAAACAAGGATACAATCACAATTAAAATCTGCAACTTCTTGGTTACCAAATCTTCTAAATTCTAGGAAAGGTGAATAGCTTTAAATATTTTTAAAGCTATTTATTATATTTTTTGATCAATTAGAGTTAAGTAATTATATAATTTTTGTTATGTTGAATGGTCATGTTCTTATTTAATTTTACTTATTATATTAATTGCACCTGTATACATTTAAATTTTTCATTTTATATTTTAATAACTTTAAGTAAAATTTTGTTTATAGTGAAACAATGGAACAGTCACACTACGACAAATCATCAAACATGTCCATCGAAGCTTCCTGAAATTATTAGTAGTAAAAATTCTAAAAATAATATAACCATACTTCCAAATTCAGGTATGTGTTAACAAAATCTAACTTTTTTATTACTTGAATTAGGTAAAAATATTTATAGTTTTAAGTATATAATTCTTTATTTCTAATATAGATTTAACCAGATTATCTGGATGTGTAACACATCGTAAAAATATTCGTCAGGACAGCAGTAACAGTTCTGTTAGTTCTTTCTACAGCAGTCTGCATTCTGATATTAGTGCACAGCCAGTAAGCAGTCAGATATCTAGCAGACGTGGAAGTGAAATATCTCGGAGTGTCGGAGGATTTCATTCTCCATATGATCCAATATCATTAGGAAGCTCGCGTCGCTCTAGTGAAGTTGGAAGCAGCACAGGGATTCCTGCTGGAGTTGCTGCTCATCTTCAGAGAATTCATTCACGTGCATTAGCTTCTCAACATTTAAATTCAACTCAAAATTTAGTTGTTCAAACTCAAAATTATAATACTCAGGGAGAAAATAATTGGACAGAAGGCCAAACAAGCCTTTCTGAGCACAATTCAATACCTCAGTGTTCTCCCTATAAGGATGCACGTCGTTCAAGTGATCCTTTAAGACCTCTAGATGTAAATGCAGGAGATAAGTTACAGAGATTTAATAGCTTTAGTAAACTCTCACCTCTTCCTCCAATATCTCGATCTTCAATGTCAAAACATAGTGTACAGGATGGAAGAACTAATCATCCTAATGAAAATGTTGTCTTAGAAGATCGCCCAATAGAAGAGAACAAAGATCTAGTGCTTCCCGATGATATGGTTCATTATCTTAACCAAGTTGCTGAAAAATCTCAGCAAGAACCAGATCGTCCACATTCTCATTTCAGTCATGCTGTATCTAGTGTTAGTCAGTATGAGGAAATGCAACATCAATCAAATAATAGACTACCTTATTTTCCAGACAATGACCATAGTTACTGTAATAACCAAACTACAACGTATAGTCCAAATTGTATAACTAATCGCAATACTCAGCAAACATATGCAATGAATGCAAATAATACAAATAGATCTCAATCAAATAATCACATACACAATGGTAATTATTCAGACCATGCATATCATTCCAATAATGTACCATATAATCAACCTCATCCTGTAGTGAATAACTACAGGTTGCAGTCAGACTGTGTTTCTCATCCATCTCATTATTATGCTCAAACTAGTCAGCAGACACCAGTTCCACGAGAATCATATTATTCTCAGTTACAAAATCCAGGTAAGATGTGGAATATGCAGAATGGACATGAAGAAACACCTCACCAAATATATATAAACGATCCAAGTGAAAATGGGTCTCAACCAGAAAGACGTTTTCAACCTCAACATTATTATCACACAAATGCACAAAGCATGCCATTTCCAGGACAGAATTCACCATATTCTAATACCAATGGTCATAATATGCAGTATTGTTCTCCACAAGGTCAAAATAAGCCACAGTGGATGATGCCAAGACAAGAAGGAAGTGAATCAGGTAAATTTAATAAACAATCAACTACAACACAATGTAGACATCAAGAAAGTCCCTTTCAAGCTTCATCTCCACCCTCTGCAAAACATTTTCAGCATCCTCCTCCTGTTATACCTGTTCCACAAATTCAAAGACCACCATTACCACAAAATCAGTCTTTCAATCACTTTTGTTACACAGGCACAGATCAAAGGCAAATTTCTAAACAAAACTCTCAATGTTTTCCACAAGGTAACATATGTAATCATCATGGAAGTGAGCAAACTGTAAAGCATCCAATTCCTCATCCACTTCCTAATTCAACTTGTAATAATTGTAACAAAAAAGAAACACTTGCACCTCCACCTCCTCCACCACCACCTCCTCCTCCTCCTCCTCCTCCTCCTCCTTCTTTGCCTCCACCTCAACCAGTTATGACACAGTTTCCAGCACCTGTGAATAATCAACAGTGCCAAAATTGCAAAAGTTGCAATGCCGAACTTTCTTCAATGACTCAGTTACGCCAACATCCTTCTCCAAACTCTCCTTGTCATAATTGTTCCAATCAAAAGCCAGAAATACAGTGTCAAAATATCAGCCAATCTTCATTAGTAAGCATGCCACCAGAAGCTTATCAACGTACGCTAGAGTACGTTCAACAGTGCCAACAACTGCTAGCGGATAAAACACCGCCATCTGTTCAAGGAAATAATTTCACTAATCAGTCTAAGTTTCCAGTTTCTAATCATCAAATGGAGTTGTCACCCGGATGTAATAAAGTTAGCAGCAGCACAGATAAAAAGGATAAAGAGCAGATAAAACCGACACAGTCAAATTCTGCAACTGCCAGTAGGACTAACGAAAACACTGTTTCACCCCTTCTAACAACCACAAATATGGTTATTAATGACATGAATACCTCACTGACTTCGCTAATGGAAGAAACAAGATATCTGCATCTAATGCAATAACATTTACTCTGCGCACTCATTCAATGTAAATATTTTGTATAATAATTGTATTTTTATTAGCTTTGTTTATATGTAGCATTTTTTTTGTGGTTTTTAAAACATAAGTGCAATTTCGTTCATAGTATAAATAGGGCTTAAAAGACTGGGATATTAATTAAATTTGCCAATGAACGATACTTATTGCTCATGTTAATTAAACATTTATTACTTATTTTCTTTATCCTGTTTATATATTAATTATCATGCGAACAATGAATGTGTGTATAGTTTTACATAGACTCAAAGCTATAGATTTTAGCAAATTTGTCGGCGTCAATCAAGAGCGCAGCATTTCTGCACAAATTACTCTGTAATCCTGTTACAAACAGGCTGTTGTTTACAGATTTATTGTATCCATGCCATGTATGGAACATGTTAAAAATTTGTAGTCAAATTTAGTGCCTTAAATTGTGATGTTTTATTATGTCATACAGACATTATATGAAGGCCAAATTTTTATTCGAACCCAGCCATGTTTTTTAATGCAATATGTTTACACCATGATATATTATATATTAAAATTTGTGATCACCAAAAAATAAAATCTGATATTACTTTCATAATTTATTCTTATATCTATTACCTAATGAGTTTTTACTTTGCATAAAGTACAGGGTACTGTACATTCAGATTTTAAAATAACAAGTCGAACCCATATGATCAAGTGTCTGTTCTAATGACGTAGTCATTCATGTATGTGTACAACAGGCCTACTTTAGTGTTATGTTGCTCAACCATTGGCCAAATGGCCATGGTGTGAAGTTGTTAAACTACAGTAGTGGGGAATACAAATCTGAGGCAGAATCTTGTATAGATTGGGCTATTGTTCTCATCCCTTATTGATTATGGGTGTGCATGATTGGAGTTGCCCATAATTCGTAACTGGTCAAAGATGGAATTTTTAATTATACTCATCATTGGTTTGGTCAGGCCCACAGTGCGGATGGTTGGATGGTGACGAACAGGGTTTGACATATGAAAAAGACCTCCTTAAACCTGCAAAGTGGCTAGCTGAGACTTTACGACCACTCGACCATATACTCATTGACAAAAAAGTTATGCATAATTCTCCAATTACTGCAAAACTGCACACAGCAGTCTCAGCTAGATAGGTAAATGGTTACAGTTGTGGTCAGATTGCAGTCTAGATAATTCCTCCAGAGTGTCAGCCAACCTCCCTCCATTGTGGGCCTGACCGAACCGATAATGGGCTTGCTAAAAGTACCCTTTTAGTGTCTACAATGCGAGAAAAGTTTTAAAAAAGCAGTGGTAAATTTGCATGCTCGGTCTCGTTTGCAATAGTGCCATAAATGATCTATTGTTTGGGAACGGACGACAGATTGGCAGGGCCCTCGAGAACTTGTATGGGGGGCCCAGAAGTAGGTCGTTCCTCCTTTGTCTCTTATCGGGTCCTTTTAGCCATTTTTTAAACAAATAAAATACATAAAATGTTTCTTTATCAATAAAAGAGTTTTAAATAATTCATTTTCTATGAATAAAATAACAATTTTATAGGGGTAAGAACTACTGCGGACATTAAATTTTCTTAAACATCTGTTAGACTAATGCCATGCACGAGTGTGAGGGACATAGAGGCAGTTGCAACATCTATGGGCAAATCTGTCGCAGAATACAATACAATACAATACATTAATACCAATATGTTCGACTGTATCGACGTATGCATGAAGGCAAGGGAAGTCCTACAAGGTACTAAAAGTTGCTTTAAATTGTATCATTGTTTCACAGGAAATTTCCTCATTGCTATGTTGTTGTAATCACTTATTACCATTGTCATTATGATTACAGTAAAATGTTTCATTTGACCATGAAGAAAGTTTCGTAACTTCTTTCTTCTCCCTCTTAGTCAACTGTATTGTGTTATTCTGTATATCTACCTAAATTGTAAAAATGAATAAACCACGTTATGAAAAAGAAATTGTTTTTTTTTAAACTCTGCCCTTTTAAAATTCCTGCGCATGGGCCTGGTTTATTGACGATGTAATATTTTTTAAGTGATGGACGAGATGTTAAGGCGTCAGCCTACCGCTCTTGGGACCCAGAATCGAATCCCGTTGGGCAACCTCAAGAATATGCTTGGAGATCTCTCGGATATATCATTCCAACCTTCATAACTCAGCTAGGCCCACAGTTTTCTTTATTCCAAGATTCTCCATATGGTACAACCGAAAATACGCAATATAATAACGAAGCAAAGTTAACAATATAGAAATACGCTAGAAATAAAACCTTTGAAGAACTAAATAAATTTAATATAACTTATAAAAGAATGCTATGACGGAAAAAATATGAAAGAATTTCTATGGTTATAAATAAATAAAACGAGCAATTATTAAGTTATTTCATTTAAAATATATGCTCTCCGCCTCAAATTAGTAATGGCGCCCCTTTACATCAGACTTTTCCTTTAACAATAGAGTAGTGTTGGTCATTTATCTAACACTTTTAGCGGGAAATTTTTTTGAATTGAAATAATATAACTNATAAAAATATATAAATATTTTAGACAATAAATAAATAAGCAAATATAATATATTTATTTAATTTTTATTTTAGATTTTTTTAAATTAAGAAATAAAAACGTTAAAATTTTATTTTAAAATAAATTTATTTTAAAATGAATTCTATAACGCAGAGGTCGCTTTACGCCTTTACCATCTTCGAAAGTCGTCTGTAAGAAAGAAAATAAATAAGGTATGTTTATCCATTAACATCGTCTTACAGTTAATTGTAATAAGTTTATAAATTAATCGTACGTCATCGAGACATTATAAATAATATTATAATTACATTATTGATTGATTATTTCCTATCTGCGCGTATTAAAAAAATCCTTTTATGAATTGTGTTGTGGTGTGTTGCTTGTTGAAATCATCCATTTTGATATTTGTGTTTTACTCTAAACATTTTGTTAGTGTTATAAATACATTTTAGAAGCTGATTTAGGATGTGATATTCATTAACTGAATGTTAGTGTGTGGTTTAATGGCTTTATTTTTATTAATTGCCTAGTTATTATGAGAATAATGAGGTTATGTGGTAAAAACTACTTTTTGTAGTTTTTACCACATATCAGGGGCAGATAAGCCTTGTATGAAAACAAACAAAAATACTTTATATGAATATGTATTATGTACCAAGTTTATAAAGGGAAATTATAGAGCCATATGTGTCTTGTGAGCTGCAGTTTGGTAATCTGTGGCCTACATATAATTAACTTGGTAGAAGTTACTTTAGGTAGGGGACAACCAGTGGCCAAGAGGTTCTGTTTCCTGAACACTGGGAATTCAGTTGTGGGTTTGCACTTTGCCTGGCTGGACTGGCCATGTGGAGTTTTCTGGGTTTTCTTTGTAATGCCTGAATATGGGCCCAGTTACCCTCAAAAAGACCTTCCAAAAGGCATCCCCCAGGCAGATTGCCCAAGTGTTGCATTGCCATAAGTAGTGTTATCACCCGTCTGGTTTTCATCCAGACAGTTGGGAATTGACTCGCTGTCCAGGTGAACTAATAATTTTGTTGGAGAATATCGTGCGCAACCTGTTGACTTTTTGTTGACTTTTTTTTTTCTTGTACGATTCGTATTTGTACACATATCCAATATTCAATAGGGCTAAGTCATCTGTAGTTGTTTTTTCTTAATTTAGGTTACTTACATTACTCCTACCCAAGTCTCCCTAGTCCCTAACTGTATCTGATTTAGAACCAACATGCACTACATGTTATTCTTCGCATTGCAAAATGACATTGCGCATGCATCAGGAACTTCTGTTCGAACAAAACTCACCTGTCGTCCGGGTCAGTGATTTTGAAAAGGTGGCAACACCATAAGAGTGCGACTATATGAGAATATGTGACAAGAAGAGGTGATGACTTTTCATGATCTGTGTTTCTCACTTTTGTCTGTGTGGTCATAATAAACAAGAGCGAGAAACGTCATCACCTTCTTGCCACATATTCTCACTCGCTCAGAAAATTTATTTGCTCTCATCTGCATAGTCACACCCTAATGTAACAAAACAAACATACTTTAGGTAACTGTTGTAAGATAAAAATTTAATTATTATGTACTTTTTAGAACATCATTGTAAACCTGCTGATGAGGGATGTATGTGTTCGAAACACAAATATGTGTATTATGTGTACAGGAACAACAGGTGAAAAATAGAGTTTTGTTTTTTCTGATTAAGAACTCATACTTATTGCAAATAACTATCACACCAGTGTAAGTATCCTATTAATAAGATAGGTCTTAGTTCACTATAATAAAATAATAGCAAATCGTTCATGGTTTTCTGCAATAATATCTAAAATTTTATATTTAAATGACACTATTGTTATAATATTGAATTATTAGTGGATGATTTCACATGATGTGGTTTTAATAAATTTTATATAGTACAGTAAGACCCCACTTAACGTGAGGGATGCATTCCTAGACAACAAAGTGCTAAATGAAACAGCATTAAATGAGACCATTTTAACGTAGAGTAGATAGAGATAGGGGAACACATGACCAAAAAATAAGCACATTTTACTATAATTTTAAGTTATTTTTATATACATTTTTGCATAATAATATATGTTAAATAACACAAACATAAGCACGCAGAAATGTAAAGTTAATTTTTTTGTGACGAAAGTCCTGGCTATTCTGAAATTCTTATTTTTTTGTGATGAAGTTGTATAGTTTCATTGGTCGCTTTCTTTTTCTTTCCTTAAGCAAATGTCGGTAGCAGAAGATTTTATCACAAACGCCTCGTTTTACTTTGGCACTCCTATCAAAATCTGGATCATTCGCTACAATTTGATCAATGATTTCAGTTATCGTTACCAAACTTTTACTAAGGAAAACTATAGAGAAATTTTTTGGATTCTTTGTCTTCAGAATCTCTATTTTACAGTTATACATGAATTCCTTGTTCTCTGCCAGTTTTTGAAGGTCGTCATTGGTAAGGCTCTTACCAGAAACCTGCAGTAACCCCAATATCCTGCTCATCTACATCTCCTGTATCGATTAAGTTGACAATTTTGTCAACCTAATGATATAGCAATAGGCTATTCTCAATGAGAATTCTTGGACACCTTTAGCTATAATTACTTTCACACTCCATTCATGCATTTATCAGTTAATTCTTGCCAAGCGAAGTCGATATTGCCTATGGCATCCATGATGTTATATTTTTTTCAAAATGCACAAAACAATAGATTTAAGGGAAATGCAGCACTACAACAAATTGCCACCTTTTGCTGATTGGTTTGTGTTTGGGAATGATCGTATTATATACGAATCAATGAAATACTGCGTTAATTTGAATCATCATAAATTTTGAGCGTTTTTTAGGCGTCAAGCAGACCATGTTATATTGAATCAGCATTAATCAGGGTCTTACTGTAATCTAATTTGGATTTTTACTGAATTTAAGGACTTGTTTTGTTAATAATTCACTTTATAATACCATCTCTTTAGTCATCTAACTATCAGCCTATTGCTCGCAAAGATCTTGGTTAAGTTCAGAAGACTGAATTGATGTATATTGACTTTGAAGATATGTCAGCAGTTCATTCCCCTCATGAATTAAACAGACTGGTCCTCACTACTGTGCATTTTTACAGCTGGGTCAAGATTTGTGAAACTAGCTGAACCTCACTACTATTCTGCATATTTTTGAGACTAATTGAACTTTTAATCGATATAAAAATGGTCGTTTTAGTGTCTGTAAGATGAAAGGAGTTAAAAAGTGTATGCATTAAAATAGATGTATTGAACAATATCAAAATTTCTTGTGATATAGTAATGTTTCTGTCATTAGAAATAATACTATAATTAAACATTGCATTTATAAATGTTCAGTATTGTTTCATTTATTTTTTTCTTGTGAAATTGTATTAGCTAAAAAGAAGAATCATAGGAATTTGTTGGGCATTTCTAACCTATTTTTTCGGAAATTTCAGACAGAAATTTAAGTTATATTGAAGAAAATTTTA
>NW_019386131.1:95397-110409 GCF_000671375.1 Centruroides sculpturatus | reverse complement strand
CAATGTCTCATTTACTTTCTATTACCACCAGCATTTCCATCCATTAATTCTAAATAAAAGATTTTCAAAATATAAACGATTTATATCATAAAGTATGATACAATTTTACGTCAAGTTTGAAATAAACCCAAACCTTTCAAGAAAATCATTAAGTTTTTGCTAACATTTTTTAAGAAATAGCAACAACATTTACAAAATTATGTAATGTGTACAAGTACTAATTATGCATATTAAGGGACTCTTGAAAAAAATATATGGAAAAAGAAAATCGAACGTTTTTCTTTTCCGGTTTACTTATATACGTATATACATATATATATATATATATTTATCATGTTAACTTTCCTTTGTATATATATATAATATATATACAAAGGAAAGTTAACATAGTAAATATTTGTAATAGATAACGACGAACATAATTTGTTTATTGGTAGTATGATTAATAATATAAAAGTTATTTTTAAAATATTTTAACAGCCGGGAAAGTTAGACAAATACTTTTTATATTTCTCATTTCATATAAAGAAATTACATAGCATAATGTTCGGTTTTAAATAACATTTACAAACAACCATCGTATATATAAAAGAAAAAACTTTACACTTTAATTTTAGACTACTTTTTAAATTCAAATTTGCGATCTTATTATATATATGGAAATAATATAAAAATTTCTTATTTGAACTTCTTCTTTAAAAACGATGAAACAGTCTTTAACGCATCAGCTACTGCTTTCTCGAACTTTTTACTTGAAGAGCTGTCTATTCCTGATTTTAAGTCTTTTAATTGAGATCCGAAGTGAAAGTTTAATTTTTGAAATGGCGAACCGTGTAGTTTATCCAACAAACCCGTAATTTGTTTGATATCTTTAGTTAGAAGCGATTTGTCCGGATTGGAAGTTTTTAAGTGAGCTTCTAATGTTTTAATGGATTGTATGACATCAACTGTATTGTCGATTATGTGTCTCTGAAAATAATGAAAGCTTGTTTTTATTATTTATTATACAAGTGGCAGTGGTTCTTAACTTGCAACGTACGATACTATTTCTAATGGGCCCATCAGAAACAAGTGGATACAAACAAATGAACTTGACAGCTGGCTATGGGTTCGCGCCTAATCAACGTGCTGACCACGTGCAGTTTTAGCGGTTACTTTGTGTGTTACATTTAAATAGTACATTTAAATAGCGGTTACATTTAAATAGTAGCCAGTTTTCCACAGAAAGTATTCGCAGGAAAAACCTCGTTGGCAGACAGTCGATGTGATTGAGTTGCTTTATTCTGCTAGTTTATTTTTAGGGAATACAGAGGACCCCCTATAACACGGGTTCCTATAGTTCGGATTCCTATATCCCTGCGAAAAAATTGCGACAGTATTCGTACAAACATCCTAAAAAAAACTCGTATAATTCGGTGAAACGTTATCGCCGACTGGTGTTGCGACATGATTGGTCGAATCTAGACCAATAGCGGATATTGCACAAACCATTGAGTTTAAACGAGGGGCGGACCTACTAAAAGCAACTTATAATTTAACGTCCATAAAAATTATATTCATATTAATAATGTCTCCAAAGTTCAGCGAATTTTTCGCAAAAAAATAATTTATCAGGAAGCAAGCGAGCGCCATTCGATGACAAGCTCCACGATGAAAACAAGCTTAAGCAATGGCGTAGTCGAACGGTGCACGCTCGGTAAGTAATCCTACAACTTTTTGTTTATAGCATAGTTTATACGGATTATTCCCAAAAAATTGTACGTATTTTGGAAATGTTGAGTCGAATTAATCTAGAATCGATTAATTTTATGAAAGAAACATTTCAAACAGCCGTAGTCCGTAAACTGCATACGTATCAAGCTGTGATTGGCTGGACGCGTAGAAAATGGATTCATGAAAACCGGAACGTATCTACCGTGCTATAGGGGGGTCGACTGTACTATTAATTTGAATTGAACTTTTTATATTATCTCATTAAAAAACTCATTTCTAGAAATAATATCTTTATACAAAATGCACTATTGCCAAATTTGAATGCATGATTGATTGAACTAGAATTTGAAAAATTGTAGACCTGTAAATTTCCAATGTGGTTTGACTGTCTGCTTGTCATTCCTTAATCTCGAGAAAAGAATGAAATAGATGAAAACCAAGACTAAACATAAGAATCTTAGAATCACGTGGTTGCGACAAACTACATGTGGTCTTTTGCGACCAATCAAAAAGTTATTTCAATTCAAAATTCTCTCCAGAAAGGATTTAGATAGGTGACCGGCATGACACTATCGCAAACAGGAAAAGTATGATGGACAGAGAAAATGCATTACTAATTTCAGGTGAAAAGCATAGGCCTATAGCTTATATTAAATAAATGTGAAATATGAATAAAAACTGCAGCCCGGCATTGCCATAATGTCACAATAAATAATTATTCATAAATATTTATTTTTATGTTGTAGAATTGTAAGATTGTTTCTAATGAATTGACACAGAAGCGTATTCTGTTTAAATCGCTTACTATACTTAAATTTAGGATCGCCTACTCACTTATACTTATATTAAGCGTCGTCCCATATTTTTTCGTATATTACGAGAAAACATGGGACGACCTGCCTAGCTAAGTAAAATATTTAATAAAGATGGCTCTGTGGAAACAGGAAGCATTTAAAAATTAAGGAATAAAGAAAGCAAAAAGGCTAAGAACCACTGTTTTAAAAGAATAGATTTTAAAAAGATTATTTTCAAAAAGTATACTAACCAAATCATCTAGCAATGCAGCATCACTCTGAAATTTGTACAATGAAATAATTCCTGTTAAAAAAAATACATATTATTATCGTTTCTACAGAATTTAATACAATATATTTTAAAATATTTCGGTATATGTTTATAATATAATCTTACCAACAAAACTCAACACAAGGAACAGCCTATTCATCTTATATCAATCCAGTAATATTCTGAATATTAAACTGCAGTTCTCTGCCTCTATTTATATATGTAGGAATCGGTAATATATCCATTTTTTGTAAATATATTGACCGAAAAACCATGATAAGATGAAAAAATTACATGACATTTATATTGTTACAAATATCTTAAAAGTGAAATTTCTGATGAATTGCGGCTTAAAATTGTTATTACGATGTTGTTAATTTGTTAAACTCATCGAATAATTTTATGATTTCATTATATTTAATTTATTTTGGTTTTTTCATTATAGACACTAAACTATTATTTTAAAGTGTAAAATTAGAGTTGATCAAACGACAATTTCATTGAAATAATCGTCTCGATATAGAGAAAAAGTATGTAGAAAAGATAGGAGATAAATGTGTTTGATGATTAGAATAATGTTAAAGTTTTCTTGTAATAATTATTAGTAGAGTAAAAACTCAATTTTGAAAACTTATTCGAACGAAGAACCGTTCTTTCATATTTTTAAAAAATTACCTGTTAATTTAATTACGTATAGAAAGCATTTTCAAATTAACAGTATGTTAATTGTCACGTACGTCATACGACCGGAAATATTGTACATAAAATCAGAAGTGTGTTAAATCGAGGTTTTTTGTATTATTATTTTTGTTACATCTTAAATAATTAATATATATTAAATAATAATAACACTCTTATTATTAATAATTATTAAGCGCAGAACCCAAATGATTAGGAGTTGAAAGCAGAAATTGAAGGATTACCATTTAACACAAATTCTACTGTACTATTTAGATTCGGTTTTTGCGTTTTTGAAAGAAATGAACATATTTTTAGACTGTGTACACATTGGGCCTTTTGCGTTGAGTTAAACGCGCGTTAGCAGCGTACACACCGCTCGTTAGCTCGGCGCTCGACAACCGTTTAGTGGAGCGTATGCACTCGCTCAGTTTGGAAATGGATGTGAAAGTAATTCCTCGTGTGTGCCTTTTCCATCGTCGCTGTAAAAGACGATGGCAGAGGCAAAGAGAATTTTGGGTGCAGCCAATATTACGAGATAGACTGACGCATGGAATGTTTGCAACGTTGTATCCAAAACTAAGACAATACGAAACCAAGTTTTTTAATTCTTTTAGAATGTCTATAAAATCTTTTGAGGATGGCTGGTCTCTTTTAGATTTCATCAATAAATAGATCAGTATCGAACTGATCGTTCTCCATTTCGGCCTACGTACGTCCACTCTACCCGAAAACGCGCGATTGAATGTACAACAACATGGCAGCACATATATCTCAAAGCGCGCGGCTGACGCCCGTAAAACGCGCGTTTTAACAAAAATCTATCAACGCGCGCTTGGTCAAATGCACGCGTTTGAGTATGTATTTACATCTATGCAGAACTCTTGGTTCTTTAAAACACGCGTTTCCAAAACGCGCATTTAAAAACGCCTAGTGTATACACAGCCTTAGACGCATTTAAAAATTCTCTAATTACTCTGGGAAGAGGGTGAACCCAATTCTTGCACCCGGTGAAACCGAGTATGATCGGCTGTAATCTAATCTTAATCATCGCTATCGTTCATTTTTGCCCAAGCAATTCCGGGCTCATTTGCTAGTTTACATATATTTGCATTTTAATTTGGGTATTTCATTACAATATATTCATTTCATTTAAGTTCATAAATTGTATTGTGTAATAAATTTTTATACAAATAGATAATTGGCAAATTTTCTGATTTGCAAATGATTTTATGGTCTTTTACATTATTCAATCTAAAGTTTATGAGAAATATTGCAATTTTTTCAAAAAATGTTTCAGACTTGAAAATTTTGAAATGCATTTTTTTAGTTAACACACAAATTCCAATATTTTTAGAGAAATTTGAATAATTTTTGGAAGAATTGCACTATTATTAGAAACTATGCCAAATAATAACCTCTCATAGTAAGAATTATGAAAACTTTGAATTAATCAGCAGAAATACTTCGGCTAATACGTTGCTTTACCAGAGCATGCTTGCAAATAAATAAAGGTCGAAAAGGATAAAAATAAAATTTTTCATGAAAGGCTACTTTTTTATCAATTTGATGTTTGTTTCGAAAAGTAAGCATAAATATTTTCCTGAATCCTAAATTGTTTTACGAATTGCATCATAAATATATCGATGACCTAGCCCGAAACCTCTGAGTTATAAAATCACTTTATGGCCTGTTAAAATACGAAAATACACACACTTTAACACCAAAAATTTTTAATTAAAGCTGATTTTAAACACTTTAACGTTTTAATTACGAGAAAGCATTCTCATTGTGAAAACCCAAAATTTTATTGTTTTCTGCATTTTTGATGTGTTGGAAAATTTGCGTTATGATCTTTTTAGTCTAGGATATCGATATGCAAAATGATATCTCGAAAGCCAAAACGTGTTTACAACACCGGGCGAAATCTTACAATGATAATTCGTTAACACTTCATGGCATCAAAAAAAGTTAAGAGAACAAGGATTACAATGAATTGATCTTTTATACAAAAGGACAAATAATTGTTTAAAGTGAATTTATAAGAAAATTTTGTTGAATATTGGTCTTTCAAGGAGAGAAAATTATATGCTCGAATTATAGTACAACTGCCTGATAATTTGCTATTTGTAGATGAACCTGGAATAAACTTTTATTCGCATATAGAACGTGGCTAAAAGAAATTAATTCGAATATTACAGGTCCTTCAGAAACAGGTAACAATGTTAGTTTTATGCCCATAATTAGTATGAATAGCATCTTTGAGTCTTAATGAGTATAACACAGAAGTGTTTAAAAAGTTTCTTCGAGATAACTTTAATGTACTAAAAGGCATCAATTTGGATTGCGTGTGTCGATTATGAATAATTGTCGTTTTAATCACACTGAATTAGTTAGTGAATGAAAATGTTTAAGAAAGCAAAATACAATTGTATTTCCTCTACTTGATTCATTTCAAGTGTGAGAAAATGGCATGTTGGCACTCTATTGAATAAAAATAAACACCAAAACAAATTTTTATAACAGTACGAAATCTGATTTTACAAATCTCCTTAGATTTGTAAAATCAGATTTCCTTAGTCCTGCAATAAGAATGCTTAAAATGCCACTTAAATCGATTAAGAAAAAATTAAAAATCTATTATATCATGACATAAAATAAGAATAATTCAGATATTGTAAATATGTATCAAATGTATGATGAACTCAGGATATTTTTCTTCCAATTTATAATTAGAAGTTCAGACTATTTACAAAAAATTAATTTTTGAGTCTATCAATTCTTCCTTTTCACACACCATAGAAGTACACCTTTTACATTTGTTTGAAGAAATCACTTCATTAAAAACAATTAACAATAGGTAAAAATTACATTATTAAAAATGATCAGACGTCAGCCTTTCATTTTAGGTTCTGACGCCTATAACATTAAAAATCAAAGTAAATCTTCACACCAAACTGTCAAGTTTTATACACTTTGTATCAGGTTCAAGCCCTCTAGTGGTGGATACGAGTTATCTTTAATTTGCATATAGTTTCAAATGCATGATGAACTCAGGATATTTTTCTTCCAAATTATAATTAGAAGTTCAGACTATTTACAAAAAATTAATTTTTGAGTCTATCAATTCTTCCTTTTCACACACCATAGAAGTACACCTTTTACATTTGTTTGAAGAAATCACTTCATTAAAAACAATTAACAATAGGTAAAAATTACATTATTAAAAATGATCAGACGTCAGCCTTTCATTTTAGNAGCTGCAGACTTTCCATCGGGAACAAAAATTCGAGTATAATTAACACGAATAGTATTTTGACTTCGTTTCCCCATGACTTTGAATCCGTAGTTTGTTATAGAGAAGTTCAGTTTATTCAGAACATCTATTCCTATTATTATAGAATTACACAGATCACCTTCTACCACGTAAATATTTGCAGGAAGAGAGTATTCGTCAATCTTTATTTCACTTTCGAAGAAACCTAACGGAGAAATACTATTCCCATCTAATCCAATTAAAGATGCACCATCTGAGTTTAATTTCGGAGTCCCTACTTTATCATAAAAATGCCTTGGTATCATCGTTACGTCCGACCCGGTGTCGATGAGTCCTTTTGTTTTTGCACCTAGGATTTCAACATCCGTTTCAATTTTGTTGCTACATCTAGAGAAATGACTTAGTTCCATTTTGTTTACTTCTTTTTGAGGACAAGCGTTAGCTTTATAGCCGAATTTTTTGCACTTAAAACATCTAATACCTTCGGATTTATACGAGCAATTACTCGAAATGTGACCAATTTCATTACAATTAAAACATTTGGCAGTTTTACCGTCATGCTTATTTCGATAAGGCTGGGGTTTTCGATGCTCTGTAGGTAGATTCGGTTTAGACTGAAACGAACGAGAATATGTAGACCGGATCTTCTCATATACTCTCAACTTTTCACGAAATTCTGTCAAATTATCTGTTCCGTATAATATCGCTTTGTTACTGGGTAAGTCACGTATACCAGAAATAACATATTCGATCAACCCGTCAGGCTCAATTTTTCCATGACTAGCGAGTTCTTGCATTTTAAAAAAATATTCTTGCACGGATTCATTGGGGAGCATTTGGCGTTTAGCCAATATACCGCGCAATCGCTCTGAGTTATATTTACTGCCAAATTCCGCTTTTAATTCCGATTTCAATTTATCCCAGGAATTAATACCGCTTTGACTTTCAACAAATAATTTCGCTAATCCTGTTAAGGATTGTTTTGCAAATATAAATTTATGTAAATCAGACCAAGTCATCATTTTAGCAAAGTCTTCGAATGCAACCAGCCATTTATCGATAGAACAATATTCACTACCAACGAAAGGTTTGATTACGTTTTTCACGTCATGAAAGTTAATGGAATGTTTAGTCATATCCGAAACACGCAGACAATTATTGCTAGGTGGATCATCGGCAACAGTTTGAACTTCTAATACATCTTCGTCTTCGGTATCAACATCTGCCAAGATCAGATTTGATTGCAATGATTTCAAATCACAAAGAGAAAGAACAAGCCTTTCGACGATTTCGTCTTTAGTACCGTCATATTTAACATTTAATAAGTTGCACAAAACAACTAGGTCGTTTAGTCGAAAGTTTTCATTAATATATTGCACTTTTTTTTAAGTTTTCGTCCTCTTTGGATGGAAAATTGAATCCACCGAAGGTTCTCAATCTATTTCTGTTATTCCTATCTCCAACCTCTTCGAATACAAGTTGATGCAACAATTTTATTGAACTTGTCGAGGCCGACTTTAGTGTTTCGCCGAAAATTTCTACGAGCGTTGCCATCTTAAAAGTAGAATTTTAAAACTACTCACGGTTTGCCGAAACTTAAGTCGAAGTCCTTCCGGAATGCCGATGTATTCGGACTCTCCAACGTCGAANTTTTATTGAACTTGTCGAGGCCGACTTTAGTGTTTCGCCGATAATTTCTACGAGCGTCGCCATCTTAAAAGTAGAATTTTAAAACTACTCACGGTTTGCCGAAACTTAAGTCGAAGTCCTTCCGGAATGCCGATGTATTCGGACTCTCCAACGTCGAAATTTTCACAAAAACAGAAATGTCCGTAAATGTCCAGAGTACTCACAAAACCAAAGCGCAGTTCGTCGAATCTCCTGGAGTTAAGCCTAATCCACATCCGAGCCTATTCCTATCCTGGGCGATCCCCCACTTCTGTGAGACTTTTCTTTGCCTTTTGAAAAACTTTAATTGAAACAAGAAAGATTTGGATAACAGGAACGTTTTAAGGAATACAAATTACNAAGCATTTTTAAAAATATTCAGATACTTATTACGAGAATATTTTGAATTAATTCTTGTGTCACTACAGATAAGACACATGACTTTTTTCCGCACCTTATGTACAAATGTACTGTACATGTATCAAAGCACATATACAAAAATATTTCTGTGAAATTTTAGAATGTTTGTTCCGCGTTGCACTGAAACATAAAATCAAAATAAACGCTGACACTCAAACATTCATACATACAACATACAAACAGATATAATTTTGTATTTTTACATTTTTGACACACGGATAGCTCAGAAATGAGTTAAACCTACAATACACCAGCCGAGAATGTAAAATATGCATTAAAAGCAGGGCTGTGGAGTCGTGTAAAAATCTACCGACTCCAACTCCGACTCCGAATCCGACTTTTCCTTACCATCCGACTCCGACCAGGAGCGGACTTATTACAGTAGAACCTCGAAAACTCGCCTCTCGATAACCCGGCATTCCGGATAACTCGGCCACACCCTGGCAGGGCAAAAAATCCTTAGTTAATTAATTTTCATTATAGACAGCTATATAAAAGTATAAAAGCTCTCANTGTCCAGAAACGCGAGCAACTCGTTGCTGGTTTATTTAATCTCGACTTCGAACGATATAAGAATAGATTTGACAAGTTTTCTTCCTAGTGATTGATACTGTAAAGTTGACGATAATAAGGCACGATTTGGTCGAATTTCCAGATTTAATTCTTTTGACGAGTACCAGCGTTCTTTCTTTTCGGTGTACGAACAGATAATTCGTCGAACAGACGTTTAAACCACACAACTTTATTTCTTTTTGATGACTCATTCTTTAACTTGCAAGTTTCTAACAGAGATAAGACATTCTTGGCTTTGGAATCTTATTTTATTTCTTCCATTTCGTGGATGAAAGTTTTTATTTATGTGAGACTTTCCTTTGCCTTTTGAAAAACTTTAATTGAAACAAGAAAGATTTGGATAACAGGAACGTTTTAAGGAATACAAATTACATAAAAATATTGTGATTATTATAAAAAAAACAAATGTAGGACTTCTTTCTCGTCTTTCGTCTTTTCGCGCGTCTTCTTCAACCGTCGTCTGCACTCGCGAAGTCGCGTCTCGTCCCGCTCTCGTCGTCTCGCCGGCAGATGGCGTTTTGCTCTCCACATTATTATCTAATACATTAGTCTTCATACAATCACTTCAGCTAATCCTATACAACAGTGATTCCCAAACCTTTTCGATCTACCGCCCCCTTTGTTCCATAAAGTTATACTCAATGCCCCTAACCCATATTCTCTTGTGTGAGAAAGGGTTGGAAATATTCTTAAGAAAACTTTTCTATGAATCGCACACTTTGTGCCCTTACCGTACATTGTTCTCAACATCTGGAAACCATTAAACGTAATGTTTCCTCTTATCAGTTTAAAGAAAAGGTAACGGCTTTTAGTGACCCCAATTTTGCCTTTGGTCACCGTTCAATACCCTGCCTCCACCGCCCCCTAGAATTATCCATCGCCCACAAGGGAGCATTATTTCCCACTTTGAGAAACGCTGCTATACAAGATCAACGATGTCATTAATTGATTATAAACAACCGTTGTTGTTTCAAATTTTATAACGAAAAATAGATACGGCCGTACTCATGGATGGTCTCATTCAAATAAGAATTTCATTACTTTTAATGTTGTTTATAATTTTTGAAAATTTATAATTAAATATACATAGTTCTCAAAATAACTATGTATCGAACAACACTGACAAGATAAGAGTCTTCAAACGTAATTCAAAATTTCACATTTACAGCATAAACTTTTTAAAATTAAAATTGATTATTTTGAATTGATTAAAATGAATATCTTTGTTAAGATTTTCAAAGAATTTCACTGTTTATGAGAAACAAGTGACAACTACAACAAAATTCAGGAATTATTGAACAGTACGCAAATAAAACAAGTGATAACAATCAATTACTCTAAGGATTACAACCTTATTTTTCTGAATGCATTTATTCTAATAACATTAAAGGAGTTATTCGCGGTTACTAAAAAAGAGTCCATCCATTCTATGTAAATGATACACGTATTTCAGATGATGTATTTTACGATTTTAATTAATTTTATTAGCTACAAAAATCAACAAACCACTTTGTTTCCGTGCATAAAATGTTTTGTTTCAAACGTAAAAATTACAAAATAAAAAAAAGAAAACTTATAAATTTTTTGTTTTCATATTCAACAAAATCTACTATTAAAGAAGTATTAAAAATTTTTCCAACGAATGCAATGAGTCAATCATTTTCATCAACTAATTAATTTTTTTTCGATAAAAAAATAATATATTATTCGTTATTATTGGTATAATGTTTAAAAATATGACGATTGAAATTAGATTTAAAACGAAACTTTTGAAAGCAATAATTACAGTAAAATGGCTTTTCTCTGTGTGAAGACGAAGATGTGCTATCAAATTAACTTTTCGTGTAAAACTTCGTTTGCAATAATCACACTTAAATGATTTCTCACCGGAAAAAATTGCTACGTGTTTATTGAAATTGCCGGAATGGTTGAATTTACGATTACAGAATTGACAAGACAAGAGCTCTTCTCCAGTATGAATCCTTTCATGATTTCATGACGTTTTAAAGTATACTTCGAAGCAAATTCTTTCTAGCAACTGTCACATTGATTTTTCCTGTTTGTTCGTTTCTGGTTGTTTAAACCTGTAAAATACGACAAATAAAAATATTAAAACCAATCTAAACATCAAAACTTCCTTCAGTTAATGTTAATCAAATATATAAAAATATAAATTTATGTCTTCAGTTTATGAAATAAGTCATCTACAGCTTATTGTACCTTACAATAAAAAGGTAAAGATTATTGTAAACATTTTATATAACAAATAATTGAAATTTACCAATAAAAATATTTTCTGCCATTTTATTTTTCCAATAATAATTCCATTTTCATTTTTTTGTACAAGAAAGTAATTTTTGATGGGAGCATCCAAACTGAATTAACGCAAAGCTGAACACAGAACAAGCTAGCACTTCGAGCTACTAATTCCTTTAAAAATTTTCGAAAGAATTCAACAACGAGCTTCCTGGTTGCTTCCTGTTTCAATATGTCAGTCACTCACCGTTCAGCAGATACGTAACAGCTACCGATTGAAACACTTTTTGCTCAGTTACAACTTGGGTTTTTTATTTCTCTGACTTTTGCTTCTCCCAGGATTTCGGGAAAAAAGTGAACTGTTTCCAGGATCCCAGGAAATCCCGGGATAGAATTAATTATTTTTAAGATACACAAAGTATCTTGAAATCAAATGATATAATTATTTTTCATTTTTAAAGTAATTTAAATACGTTATGCAATTTTCAAAATCATATTAATTAATAATGCTGTGTAAGATATATATAATAATTATCATTGAATTATGTAGAAATTTTCACAAATAGAAAAAATTTATTAAAGTTTGCTGGAAACTGCATACCACAACAGCAACAACAACAACAAATGCTTTGAATTGAGCTAAAAATTTAAAAAGAAAATCAGATCAAACCTTAAACTTAGAAGTTTAAAAAAACATAAATATTAATGTAAATTTTTACAATAAGATATTAAAAAGCAAAAATAGTCAATACTCCGATCACTCAATCTAATTGTTTTTTTAGTATTGAAAAGTCCTACTTCCGAGAATGCCCTTCCCGGTTCAATTGATGTGAATGGAATCGTTTTTAATGCATTTAACAGAAGACAGATGTTATATGTTTTCTTACCCGTGACCTTGAAGATTTCTAATTCGTTTTCCAGATTGTAGTACTACTTTTGCTCTCTAGTATTCTTGATTTGTCTACCAAGGCTGCTTTAATAGAAACATCAAGCTTATAGCCCGATTATTCGGCAATTCGTTTGGCTTTAATAATCAGGTTTATGAAGAAAAACTTCATATTTGTAGACTTCGTACTCGTCTGTATCCTTGCCCAATTTGCACAACTTGGCGTTACACAGTTATTGAAGAAACTGGGCATGGTTAAAAATTAAGACAGCATAAGCACAATTATTCCAGACATTACAGGTTCTGACAAGTAAAGAATTTTGAGTCTGTCACAAATAAGCTACGTATTGATTATTGACCATTTGTGACATGCCATAAACAGCAAAAATTTAAACTACACTTCACTTCCATTTTTCAGCTCAATTAGCTATCAGTATCTTACTCTCGAACTCATTTACAAACTTACTTACTTAGTTTACTTACTGCAAACTTACAAAGTTCCAACACAATCTTCATTTTGTACTTTTATAAAAACATATTTTAATAGAATACTGAACTTTTTATCTGATTTAAATGTGAGGATCGGTCTAGTGTAAATTCCACAATTTAACTTTTATTTATCGGGATGCAATTTGACAAAATTGTTAACCTATAAATTCCAATATCGTTTGTCCACAAAGCTGTCTGTCCGGCTGTCCTTCATTACATCACCAAACGATCGCCTAAATATCGGGCTATAATACGGCTAATTAAATGATTGGAATAAAGTAATTTGACACTAGAGGTAGACGTTAGGCGCCATCTCTTAAGTAAATTAAATAAATAAATCAATAAATAAATTTAGAATCTTCTGGAATAAAAGAACTGGCCCGGGGCGGGACTCGAACCCGCAGCCTCCGCTTGCCGTGCGGCGCGCTTACCAGTTACGCTACCCAGACTCGGTAGTGTAACTGGTAGTGGGTAGTCTGGGTAGCGTAACTGGTAAGCGCGCCGCACGGCAAGCGGAGGCTGCGGGTTCGAGTCCCGCCCCGGGCCAGTTCTTTTATTCCAGAAGATTCTAAATTTATTTATTGATTTATTTATTTAATTATTAATTTACTTAAGAGATGGCGCCTAACGTCTACCTCTAGTGTCAAATTACTTTATTCCAATCATTTAATTAGCCGTATTATAGCCCGATATTTAGGCGATCGTTTGGTGATGTATTTACTACTCGGGCTATGAGTTGTTGATGTCCTTCATTAATCTAAAAAAACCGTTTGATAGCTGACAGTCGAGACCATATGTGGCTATCTTATACAGGAACGCCCAATGCGTACCAAAAGGTATGTCATTTCAATTCAAAAATTTTCCGTCGAAAAGGTGTTAGATAGATGACTATATTGTTACAGGATAGTATGATGTACAGGGACAAGATACTTCTAATCTGAGATGGAGAAAATATATTTTAAATTAAAAACATTATTGAAAATATGATTCAAAATTGCCGCCCGGCATGTGACCGTGTCACAATAAATAATTGCTGGTTATCGTTTCATTTCTGTTAAAAATTTAATTGTGATTCAAATGCATACAGAAAAGGTTTTCTTGTTTGGTTTGGTTAAGTTATTGCAACGCAACACTTGAGCGATCTGCCTTGGGGGATACATTCCCTGAGGTCTTTTTAAGGGTGCCAGGTCCGTATTCATTCGTTACAAACGTGAATAAACTTTAGAAAATTTCAAGTGGCCAGGCGGCGCTGTTAAGTCGCGAACCGAAGACTGAACTCCAAGTGTTCAGAGAACGAATCTGCTTGGCCGCTGGTTTGCTAGAAAACGTTCTTAAGTCTGCGTTAAAAATGCTAGAAGGGATCTTGAAAGACTTTGAAACACTTCTCTAGCCTTTTCCCAGCAATGAAAGAAAAACCAGAAAATTCAATAATTTTCTCTTATACTACGATATAAAATTTAAACAAAATAAAAACTTTTTACTAATTTTTTTTAAATAATAAGAATTTTTTTTTTAATTTTAAATTATTTTTAAATTATTTAAAAATGTATTTTATTGTTAAAAATACGCTAAAACACCAGCTAAAAGTTAAAATTGTGCGTGACACATTTGTGGTGACATTTTATTAAGAACTAGCTGCAAGGACCCGCTTCGCTGGGTTTTTATTTGTTCGTATATTTGTATGTAATATAGTTTTTTATATATATAAAAGACAGTTTTTCTAAGTAATCTAGAATCTAGCTGTAAGGACCCGCTTCGCTGGGTTTTTAAAAAGCAACGATAGTGAAGATTAAGATAATTACATTATAGCCAATCTTACCCGTTTTCACAAAATGCAAGAATTAGGTCCCCCGTTTCTGATTAGAGATCTGGTCCCGATTCTATTTCTGAACGTCTCCTGTTCACGTCAAGTCAAACGAACTATTTTCAACGTTTCTGGAACGTTTACAATCGTTCTATAATCGAACCAATATTCGAATTTTATGTT
>NW_019386131.1:82359-95104 GCF_000671375.1 Centruroides sculpturatus | reverse complement strand
TATAGATAATTTTTATATGATTAATTATACAATAAGGCATAAACCTTATTTTTGGAAATGGTGAGAGTTTTAAAAAATATTCAGATACTTATAACGAGAATATTTTGAATTAATTCTTGTGTCACTGCAGATAAGACACATGACTTTTTTCCGCGCCTTATGTACAAATGTACATGCATCGAAGCACATATACAAAAGTATTTCTGTGAAATTTTGGAATGTTTGTTCCGCATTGCACTGAAACATGAAATCAAAATAAATGCTGACACTCAAACTTTCATATGCACAACATACAAACACAGATATAATTTTATATTTTTAACATTTTTGACACACGGATAGCTCAGAAATGAGTTAAATCCTCAATATACCAGCCGAGAATGTAAAATATGCATCAGATACTGATTTATTTGAAAAATATTTGAAATTGTAAAATGTAAACATGTAAAAAGTACATGTAAAATGAACTGTGGCGACAACGTTTATGATGATATAATTGTTTTTATTTTAGCAAAAAAATTACAAATAAATGTACTTTACTAAAGTACATTATTTATATTTTTGACGATGTAATAAAAAATTATTCACGAGACAAGAATTTATGTCAATTATTTTAGAAACTTAATTAGTTAATAAATTTTATATTTTAAACTATATTCATACTTATTTGCTTATGTACAGTGTATACAGTGATGTATACAGTGATTACGCACATAAATTTCAGAATTATTTCTGAACACAGTTCAATACATATAGATTACATCTTCACCTCTTTTAACCTTTATCAGTACTTCCACAATTTTTAAATGAAGCCGTTTAACATCTTTCAGACCTTTTCTACATGCTTTCAAAAAGTCATCATTTGAAGAATGTTCCACTTTCGATTTCAATTTTTGTAATATATGTTTCCATTTCCTTTCAACTTTGGTCAGTTTCTCAGTATCGAAAACCTTTATAATGCTGTCAATGTCTTTAACTATAAGCTTACTATTCGGGTTGCTTTCTTTTAAATGGGATTCTAAAGAGACTAAACCAATTATTAGTTTTTGAATATTTGGATAAATCTTGAATCGTCTGACCAAATATTCCACTTCCTGAAAAAAATTAAACGTTTAACATAGAAATCCGTTTGTGTTTCATATCTATTATACAGCATACTAACCTCATAATTTTCTCTTTTATTCAGAACATTTCCACCAACAGTATACGACAAAATAATTCCTGCAAATAATCGATGAAAGCGTAGTATAACAAAAGTATTTAATTGTTAATAAAGTTAAAAATTTAATGCAAAAAACTTACCTAAGAATGCGTAAAGAAACAATACTTTATTCATCGTGAATGTTGGCTATGCAATAGTAATTTTGGTGAGATACTGTGTAATTTTAAGAAATTTGTAGAGAACGGAGTGTAAATACACGTATTTATACTTTTGTAATTGCTGTTACGAGGTACAACTTTTGCAAGATATCTCGTGAATTCAATGATAAAGCAGTAACATTTGTGATTTCAGTTGTGATAGTTGCATAAAAAATTTTGTAATCGAATGTCAGAATGAAATTGGCAGTTTTCGTAATGTCTTATGTAAAAAAATTCAAAATTTAAAATTAAACAATTCTGATTTTTATCATTTTCAAAGAAAAGTCTTCTCAACGAGTTCAACACTGTACACATTTTTTTTCACACGATTTACTGTTGTTCTTAGATAAATTATGGCAACGCGACACTTGCGCGATCTGCCTAAGAGGAAGCGTTCCGGGAGATCCTTTTAACGGAAACTGGACCCTATTTAGGCGATACCAGCGTGGAGAAAACCCGGTGAACTCCCCGCGCTAGCCACTCCAAGCGAAAAGCGAACATACGATCGAACTCCCAGTGTTAATAGCACGAAAAACGCTTGGCCACTAGTGGGCTAATATACGATTTACAAATACTTTCGTTATATTGTTTGTGTTTGTTTCTTTGTATAAAACTTTATTTCAATTCACTGTAAAATTCTTCTGATTATTCGACGAACTTTTTCGTTTTTCGTCCCTAAATTGATATTCTGACACCTGCTCTAATTTTCAGATGTTGTCTTATATATTATATGAATGAGAGACAATTCTTTATTTCCGATTTAATAACGTTTTATGCTACAAAAAATAACTATCGATGCTACAGTTATTAATATCGATGCAATTTACAGAAATATTTATCAATTAACTATGCATAATTTCAAACCGGCATAATGCAGTTTGTATAAATTATAAAAATTATTTCAAAATTTCTTTCACTACTCCTTTGTTTCACTTTTTCTTTTAAAAAATTACATTTCTTAAAAAAAATAAAAACACCAACATTCGACTTTATACACTACGTAAGTCACTAATTGCAAATTAAATTATTTTAGAATTTATTATGTTGAAACCATCTGAAGATGCTGAATGAGAAGAAAAACTTTTTATTGTCATTTTCCACTTAATACTTTTGTAAATATTTTAAGTATCACAATTAAACTTACGATATAAAAATTAGGCCACAACATCACTTATAAAAATCTCAATACATTTCTTGAATATTTATTAAATTTGAATTAAAAGTTAAATTATTTTGTGGATAGTAATTCTTAAGAAAACATCAAAAATTAACAATAAAAACAGAAAATAGAATAATGTATAGATATGTTTATTAATATAAAACGTTTTGACTTTTCCAGGAGTTATACATTAATAAATTTTATGCGATTAAAATTACAATGTATATATTCACTATATAGTGTTTTGAAAATCGCTTAATCGGTTGTACTTTATGAATTGCAATTCACCAAAAACTTTTAATTACAAAATAATTTAAGCAATTATGATGACAGAAATGACCAACCTTTCTGCTTTTTCATGTAATTCCCTGGATGCCTTACAAAATTCATATTAAATAACATCTTTTTTAAAAAGTATATATACGAGAATCTTGGCCCCTTTCTCAACAATTTCTTGAGTATTTACGGTATATCTCACCACCGACAGCCAACAACATACAAGATGAATAAAATGTTATTCATGTACGCTTTCTTAGATAAGAGATTTTAATTTAAATTCTTATCTCTTCTAATTAATAAATGCGTTTTTATTATATTATCGCCACTTATTTGTAGGAATTATTTTGTTGTACAATGTTGGAGATGTGACAGAAAGCGAATATTATGAAGTTAGTATAATTTTACAATAGTTATGAATCGTAGACATAATTTACGTTTATGTGTCAAATAAGGTAAACGCACCGGTAGTGGACACTGCACGAGTAGTGGACACTTTGAACTTCGAATAGGAGTAATAAGGTTATAGATGGCTTCTCTGTTCAAACATACAAATCATTCGGTAGACAGAAGTTCTGTCTACGGAATGATTTGTATGTTTGAACAGAGAAGCCATCTATAACCTTATTACTCCTATTCGAAGTTCAAAGTGTCCACTACTCGTGCAGTGTCCACTACCGGTGCGTTTACCTTATTTGACACATAAACGTAAATTATNTTGAAAATTAAATCAAAGAAAAAACTGAAAGATGCATGTAAAAAAGATCAGAAAGATATTGAAGGCATTTGGGAAAAAATTAAGAAAAAACTAAAGTCTACGTTTTCCTCGAAAAGTGCTAGAAGTACAACTGAATCCATATAAAATTATATGTGTACAGTTGTATTCAAAAACAATTCTGATATTTATATATTATGTTAATTTGTTTACTGCATACTGTATATATAGCTAATTATGAATACTATTTAAAATATAAAACATTGTAATTAGTCATGTTATTAAAAAAAATAAATTCAAATATTGTGATTAATTATTTTCCTTTTATTACATTATCAGAATGGTTAAATAATGTGTGCCATTAGGTAATAACAACCGTGCCAATTTAATGGGCGATTGGATAATTGTGTGGGATAATTGTGCGAAAGTTTGCTACTAATGAGAATGATTAATCTGTAGGAGTTTTATCAGTAATAATTAATGTCAAGCAATGTAACTACATTGAAAGTTTGGTCGCTGGATAATATTAAAGCTCCCCAGTAACGGTTGTGTAGACAGTAGTTTACTATCTGATTAGACTGATAATTTTTATTTATTTTTTATATTTTGTAATTGATAGCATGGTAATGACTATATTTTTGTTTAATGTTTTGGGCTGTGTAATAATGTATTTAACTTTATAAAAGCGAAATAATCGTTTTCCAAAACAAAAAAAAAGCAAACACGGAGAGCAAAGATAAATCTTTATTCTATTTATTATTAAATTTATATAAATTTGTTTAATACAACTCTAAAATAGAAATAATAAAATTGTAGTTCAATAAAATTCTGGAATGCAGAAATATTTACTAATTTAGGACTTTTCGATGATGACATACAAAGTTCTTATCTATAAAAAACAACAAAAACGACTACATATAGTCTACATATAAACTTTTGTCTACAAATTACATTTAATTTTAATTTTACCAAAGGATAACAATTTGACATACAGATAAAAAAAATACTTTATTTAGGAACAATCAATTAATATATTTCCAATTATCTCATACTCTATTCTTCTCATTATGTTTATTTATAATCTGTGATAATTATTTTATTGTATTGTTACTTTTTAAGTAATTGAATAAATACCGTACAAATTATTCATTTTTTATATTACGTTAACTTTTGGTATTTATAATTCATTATTTTATATTATATTACAGTGGTAGATTTATATAACTTAAAAAGTTATCTTACGTTAGGGCTTATCAAACCGAGTGCTTAATCTAACACATTTTAAAAATTATTTCAACTGTGTATAGTAAAATAACAAAGTATATTTAAATGTGTGATTGTACACTCGGTGTGATAAACCTTTAAGTAAGATAACCTTTGGTGTTATATAAANAGTGAGAGTTTACAAACGTCATTATTTTATATTATATTACAGTGGTAGATTTATATAACTTAAAAAGTTATCTTACGTTAGGGCTTATCAAACCGAGTGCTTAATCTAACACATTTTAAAAATTATTTCAACTGTGTATAGTAAAATAACAAAGTATATTTAAATGTGTGATTGTACACTCGGTGTGATAAACCTTTAAGTAAGATAACCTTTGGTGTTATATAAATGAAATACTATAATATATCGAACATGAAAACAAAAACCATATACTGTAGTTGTGAGGTTAGCTGATTGGGGTAAGGAGATTTCGACAGCCGATCGGTCAAATCTGTTGAGTGGGCGCGAATTGACTCATTGAGACAGGTTTACCATATAAAACCGTTTAATAAAATTCTAATTTCTTACAATATTTTCTTGATTGACGGATTATCACACCACGAAACACAAGGATAAAGTTCAATAGAGTTCGAAAAGTTCGTGTTTCCGTTTCCTTCAGTTTTGCGAAGACGGTGAAATAATCGTCGTCTCCGGGGCGAATGGTACTGCTTCAGGTGGTTTTTCTCGGACGAACCGACGAGCCTGGAGGTCGTCCGGTGATACTGCAGATGAGGTTCCTTCCGCTAGCTCCGAAACGTTCTTTCCAAGCTTCCGCAGGGACACATCCAGGAGGATTACACTATGAACCAAGAACCTTTGTAACTTGAACCACACGGTTTTATAGATTTCTTAACCGCAGTCGCCTCTCCATTGGTCTCTCCTTGTCACCTGGTGACAATTCGAAACCCGATGGAGGGCGCGGGAGAGGTTAGCGTCGCGACTGAATATGATCCTTCTTTCGTCGCTTTTTCTCGACTTTATTCTTTTCCATTGTTTAACCAATTTACCAAAAAAAACGACTGCATTGTTCAATCGAGACACCTAATCCTTTTTTTTTATCGTCTGAAAACGAGCTCTTTATTTTCGATCGACACCCCTTATTCGGACTTCTCAGTCGAACCCTGTTCGGGTCCTCACATAGTTTAGTTATTTTACCCTATTGTTGTTACGTTTATGACGATACTCGGATGATACGAAATGACAAAAATTCAATGATCAAGTGAACATCAGTTGAAAATATGTCTTAAATTTTTCAGATATTATAGTATTTTCTAATGTTAACTTTAGGAAACTGTTCCATTTACAGCCGAATATCAAATCGTAATCTGCCAACCAATCAAATTTCGGAAAAACAGACCAAATATTTATTAAACTCGGCACCCTCAAAAACCTATAAAAACATATCTTGTTCCTCATTTATATAGGCCTATATAGAAAATTTACTTAAATTATTAAGTAATTTCTCTTTCCAATGAAGGATACATTAAAGTTCTATAGTTTTGGATATTTTTTGTCATCTATGCGGCTTCTATGGCAGGGCGTATGTTCGACGACTACCTGACTATGGCACCTTCGTTTTTTGAGACGACTGCCGTGGTTCCTATGGCATTCCTATGGCAAATTCCTTTCGTTCTGGACTGCCTGTCCTATTATTTCTTCTTCGTACTTTCAGAAGGCTGCCCCGATCGGTGAGAAGATCTCCCTTTTTAACACACTTTCAGACCAATAGCGTAAAAGGGATCGTAGTTACTACGGGATGTGCGCTGACATGGAGACAGGGGTAAAATAAACACATAGCGGTCAGAGCTGAAGATAAGAAAAAAAAGCTGATTTCTCTTTCTCAAAAAACGACGAATGTGACTTCCCTTCTTATAAACATTATGTAGAAAATAATAAAATTTTTTATACTAATTAATTTAATAAATCTCGAATCTCATAATAAAAGTATTACAAATAAATTGTGTATTTTAATATTATACAAGATGTTGATTACTATAAAATATTTTTTTTTCATTAAAGAAATAAAATATTCACAATTTAAAAAATTCCGCAACAAATAGCTGACTTTAACCGGTAACATTTGGTGGCGCCATTTTTATGATCAGAAAATATAAAATTTTCTGATCATAAAAGATCAGAAAATTTTATATTTTTATATTATAAAATGGCAAAAAGCTTAATTTTGAGCGTAGGGGTGTAATTTCTAATAAATTGTAAATCTTATAACGAGTAAAATCTGCATTAATTAAATCCAACTCTACTGGAGATATGAGACACGACCCCATTATCTATCTCTCCATCCCTGGACCTTTAATCACTCAAATTTAACATCAATCCTTGTAAATAACAAATCTCCTTGCGAAATTTCAGAAATTTTCGACAAATAGCACAACACCTATTAAGCTTGAAACAGAATGAAAAGAATTGTGCCCCACACAATTCAGCAACTAACTTATCACTTTATAATTTTATGTCTATTGGTTGCGTGATATAAAATTACAAAAAGTCTAGTGGGGACTCATTTTTGGAATTATTGTTGTTGTTATTATTTTAATTAGAAAATTGTACGTAGGCAACTCCATTCCACTAGGACAAGCAGAAATCCAGCAATTTCTTGAAAATGATAAATAATGCCTATTTCATGCGTAAACAACTGATAAATCTCCCTTCTAGTATTGTGAAAATTTCTATTCTCTCCATTTCGACAGTAATTCGATGCTATCATATTTTTATGATGTAAAAAATTTGACATGAACCTCTAGTAAAGAAGACAAAAAATTTAGAAAGAACTTATGAAATGTTTATTCATCAAGAGTGTTAAAAATAATATCGTAAATATGCTTATGGAAAATATCATGTTAAATATTAACAAGTAAACGAAAGTATTTCTTTACCATGCATTAATTACAAGTTTGTTTGAAAAATATAAAAATTAATTTACTTATTACAAGATTTAATTTTATTAGCACCATTTCAAGTAAACAAGATCACAAGACCAAAAAGAACAAACAAATAAACTAAAAATAGCTGAAATCGTTTATAAAGTCAAGTGTGCCTGTAATCAGTCAAAATGTTATATCGGTGAAACAAAGAAATTCCTCGAAAAATAATTGGCTGAGCACGTAGCACATTAGATTGAAGGGTATCACTTCATCTCGGTTAGAATGTTGTGATAAAACTAACTGTAGGAGTAATACTTTACCATGCATTAATTGAAAGTTTGTTTGAAAAATATAAAAATAAATTTACTTATTAATTAATTTTATTACCACCATTTCAAGTGAACAAGATCACAAGACCAAAAAGAACAAACAAATAAACTAAAAATAGCTGAAATCGTTTACAAAGTCAGGTGTACCTGTAATCAGTCAAAATGTTATATCGGTGAAACAAAGAGATTCCTCGAAAAATAATTGGCTGAGCAAGTAGCAGCCATTAGATTGAAGGGTATCACTTCATCTCGGTTAAAATGTTGCGATAAATCTAACTGTAGGAGTAATTAAATAATATATAAATTTTGTATCATGCGAATAATATTATTAAAAGTAAAATTAAAGAACTTCACAATAATAGAATATGATAGGAATTTAAATAAAGGATTGGTAACTGATGCATGTTGAAATAAGGTTGTTCACTTATAAAAAGTGGCAAACTACTTAAATTATCAAAGGGTAATTTGTTAAAGTCTAAAGATTTCTAATAACTCTGTGTAGTGTAAATCCCCAAGCAATCAAAGTAAAGTGCATTCAAAGGTAACACTCGTGTCTTTTTATTGATGTTGAAATAAAGCTTTTGCTTTAAGTGCTTAGTGATACGTTCTGTTACTATACCTCAAAAAGTCGGTTTTGACTGAGGATTTCCTAGGACAAGTTTTTTAAATGTTATCTTTATAGCGACCGCGTTAAAATTATTCTTCTGACATATGCTTTTGCGAAAAATAAACGAATAAATAGACATTAAAATTTTGTATTCAATTTCTAATATTTGAAAACTCGACTAATATTCAGCTTAATAATTCTCTTGTGTTGAAATGAAATGAATTTCATATGTAACGTGGCAAGTTAATATTACATATGAAATGAATTTCATATGTAATATTAACTTGCCACGAAGTTAATATTAATTCAGAAGAAAACAGCAAAAAGTAAAACGAGTACTGAAAAAATATTTCGGCAGAAAATTCAATTAGTTTGCACATTCACACGCCGTTATACTTCTAATAACAACTCCATTAATACAAAATAGAATGCAGTGAATTATATTATTTTACATTTTGATCTTTACGCTTAATTATCGAGTTATCTTTTCTCCCAATATCTGTAGCATCACACTAGGTGCTAGAATAATATTGAGAAAGAAACAACCTACTACTAAATTTGCTTTTCATCATTCATTTCCTACAAAATCTATAATACTCGCTGTTTGATGCATGATTTTTTTAAAATAATATACTACACTAAAATAATATACTATATCTAGGAGGTAGTTTCACATTTATTTCCATTTCCTTCCATCCAAGAGACAGAGAAGACTAGGTACCGACCAACCGTCGAGGTAGTATACGTTTGATACTGTAAATTCTCTCTCTCGCGATTATGATAAGAATTCTTCTTTACTCTGTATAGCTGTTTGTTTTTATTAAAACTTGTTTGTTTTTATTAAAATAATGGTCGCGTTACTAAACTCAGCTCCATGTCAAATCTTCTCGCGTATCACGATCTGTCCCCACTCGTCATCGAGATTGCATTCCTTTTTATTAGACTAGACTTAAACGTGTGATAGGGCGCGAAAATCATCTCTATGTGGTGTCAATCCTGTCGTAGATCGGATTCTACGATCTCGATGTGAAAGCCATCCTACGATTCAGTGGGCAAGTCATACAGACTTGTTTGCCAACTAACAAGTAAGTGATAAAGAGTGATATCCAGACTTCTTACCCCCGGTTATCCTAACACAAAAATGAAATCAAAAGATTTATCTCAATATTTATATTAACTCAATTTTCGATAGAAATAGCATTATTTTAAAACAGTGGTTAGGAAAACTGCAAGTAATAACGATATTCTGTTTTTTTCTTTTTTAAAATAACCTCGACTTTGACCAATTAAATTACAGTTCAGAATGAAATTACATTTCTAATGATGAAAACAACGAAGCATATTTTATTATGTAATGACTCATTATTACTAATCAATAAACGAACACACATATAATTTGTGTTAAAATTATAAATAATTTAAAAATAATTTATTAGTTGATATACTGTATTTCACAAATGATTTCTCCTAGAACACTAGAAAAACACTACGTACCTCTATAATATATGTATAAAAAGTAATATTTTAACTACAAGTAAATGAAAATTATCTGTAATATATTAATATTGATGAACAAGATCCGGTCCTCACTATCCATCTCATTGAGAATCAAATTCTGCCTGTTCATCTCAATCGTGATTCCGATTGGTGTTTACGCTAGTGAATCCTGAAAGACATCAGGAAACATCAAGAGAAGGCTAGATGTCTTTCAACAGAGATGCCTACAGACGAATTCTAAAGATCCGATATTTAGATGATATCACAAATGAAGTGGTTCTCTGAAGGAGTGGGATGTGCAAATTTCACAACATCGTTGCCCGTACAAGAGTCCGACTGGCCGGCCACATTTTTCGTATGGAGAACAATAGGATTCCTAAGATAGCCATGAAATTTGGTTCCCCTGGTTCTAAACGACCACAAGTACGTTCCAGGAATACTTAGCGTAAAACTTGATATTGAACTTCCTCAAGATTTGAAGATGTTCAACATGATTTAGGAGGAAGCAGAAGCCCTTGCCAATGATCAAAATTGACGGAAATTAATTGCTTTCCGGTATGCTATCTAGAATTGGTGGTACTACTACCTACTATTAACATAAGAAGACTAGAAATTGATTAAAGTTATGAATAGTAATTGAATGTTTCTATTTAATCTGACATTGTGATGATTGTAATAAAATTAAATAATTACTAGAAGCAAAAGATTCTAGAAAAGTTTATAAATAAATTATTAAAATATCCAAAACTAAAAAATTTAATATATCCTGCATTGCAAAGAGAAACGATTTAATAATTTAAGTAAATTTTCTATATATATAAATGAAAAACAAAATATGTTTTTATAGGTTTTTCAGGGTGCCGAGTTTAATAAATATTTCGTCCAGTTTTTATCGAAATTCGATTGGTTAGCAAATTACGATTTGATATTGGGCTGTAAATGGTACAGTTTCCTAAAGTTAACGTTAGAAAATACTATAATATCTAAAAAATTTAAGACATATTTTCAATTAATGTTCACTTGACCATTGAATTTTTGTCATTTCGTACCATCCGAGTATCATCATAAAAGTGACAACGATAGAGTAAAATAACTAAACTATATGGTTTTCGTTTTCATCTTCGATATATTATAGTATTTGATTTATATAACTCCAAAGGTTTATATAACTCCAAAGGTTATCTTACGTAAAAGTTTATCACACCGAGTGTACAATCTCACACATTTATAAATATTTTGTTATTCTACTGTACACATTTTAAATATTTTTTTAAAATGTATTTGATTGGTCACTCGGTTTGGTAAGCCCTTACGTAAGATGACCTTTTAAGATATAAATATAACACTAAAATATAATATGAAATAATAAATAATAAATACCAAAAGTTAACGTAATACAAAAAATGAATAATTTGTATTTATTCAATTACTTAAAAAGTAACTATACAATAAAACAATTATCACAGATTATAAATAAACATAATAAAAAGAATAGAGTATGAAATAATTCAAAATATATTAATTGATTGTTCCTAAATAAAGTATTTTTTTATCTGTGTGTCAAATTTTTATTCTTTGCTAAAATTTAAATTAAATAAAATTTATAATAAAATTTTATTTAATTAATTTTTTACGTCTATATAAATTTATGAAATTTATATAGATGTAACTTTAAATGTAGACTATAATTATGTAGTCGTTTTAGTTGTTGTTTTTTATAGAAAAGAACTTTGTATATCTTTATCGAAAAATCCTAAATTAGGTAATATTTCTGCATTCCAGAATTTTACCGAACTACAATTTTATTATTTCTATTTTAAAATTGTATTAAACGAATGTAAAAAAATTTAATTTATAAATAGAATAAAGGTTTGTCTCTGCTATCCGTGTTTGCATTTTTTTGTTTAGGAAAAAGATTATTTCGTTTTTATAAAGTCAAATACATTATTACACAGCCCAAAACATTAAACAAAAATATCCTCATTACCATGCTATCAATTACAAAATATAAAAATAAATAAAAATTATCAGTCTAATCAGATAGTAAACTACTGTCTACACAACCGTTACTGGGGAGCTCTGATATTATCCAGCGACCAAACTTTCAATGTAGTTACATTGCTTGACATTAATTATTACTGATAAAACTCCTACAGATTAATCATTCTCATTAGTAGCAAACTTTCGCACAATTATCCCACACAATTATCCAATCGCCCATTAAATTGGCACGGTTGTTATTACCTAATGGCACACATTATTTAACCATTCTGATAATGTAATAAAAGGAAAATAATTAATCACAATATTTGAATTTATTTTTTTTAATAACATGACTAATTACAATGTTTTATATTTTAAATAGTATTCATAATTAGCTATATATACAGTATGCAGTAAACAAATTAACATAATATATAAATATCAGAATTGTTTTTGAATACAACTGTACACATATAATTTTATATGGATTCAGTTGTACTTCTAGCACTTTTCGAGGAAAACGTAGACTTTAGTTTTTTCTTAATTTTTTCCCAAATGCCTTCAATATCTTTCTGATCTTTTTTACATGCATCTTTCAGTTCTTTTTTTGATTTAATTTTCAAATCCGATTTCACATGACTTAATTCAGTCGTCAACTCTTTTAGTAC
>NW_019386131.1:77322-80545 GCF_000671375.1 Centruroides sculpturatus | reverse complement strand
ATGCTAAGTGAGGTTTATCTGATTCTGTTATGTGCAAATGAAAGGTTGTGAGAAACCAACCAAATATATTCATTAATCATTAGAAAGGATTCTGCCTATATATTTATCAACTTTAGTAAGAAGATAAAGGATGTGTCACGGCTACTTAACAGTAAGAAACAATAGTAAACAAAAATTAGTATAGTTCTGTGCGTTATCAGTATAAGCGTGTATAATTATACAGTGTTTTATTTTTTAATTTAATGTATGTAGGTTTATGTTATCAATGTTATCAACTTATCCTAACAGCAGTGAATAATAACTTGTGCTGTACGAGTGTCATTGAATTTTTAAATGGTATGTCTTAAAAGTTACATGTTTTAGAATCGTTATATAATTTTTACAAAATGTAATAATCTAATGTAAATGTTTCTTCTTATCAGTTGACTGATGAGGGGCTATACGCCCGAAACGTGTAAAAGTGCCCGTATCAACTGAATAAAGTGGATAAACGCCAAGTGTTTTAATAATAACACAGTCTTGTGTTCAATAGTAAAAAAATATATAAATTTTGTATCATGCAAATAATATTATTAAGTTAAAAGTAAAATTAAAGAACTTCATAATAATAGAATATGATAAGAATTTAAATAAAGGATTGGTAACTGATGTTTGTTGAAATAAGGTTGTTTGCTTATAAAAAGTGGCAAACTACTTAAATTATCAAAGGGCAATTTGTTGGAATCTAAAGATATTTAATAACTCTATGTAGTGTAAATTCCCAAGCAATCAAAGTAAAGTGCATTCAAAGGTAACACTCGTGTCTTTTTATTGATGTTGAAATAAAACTTTTGCTTTAAGTGCTTAGTGATACGTGCTGCTACTATACCTCAAAAAGTCGGTTTTGACTGAGGATTTCCTAGGACAAGATTTTTAAATGTTATCTATACAAGTATACCGACCGCGTTGAAATTATTCTTTTGACATATGCTTTTGCGAAAAATAAACGAATAAATAGACATTAAAATTTTGTACTCACTTTCTAATATTTGAAAACTCGACTAATATTCAGCTTAATAATTCTCTTCTGTTGAAATGAGATGAATTTCATATGTAATGCTACCTGCCACAAAGTTAATATTAAGTCAGAAGAAAACAGCAAAAAGTAAAACGAGTAGTGAAAAAATTTTTGGCAGAAAATTCAATTAGTTTGCACATTCACACGCCGTTATACTTCTAATAACAACTCCATTAATACAAATCCATTAATACAAAGTAGAATGCAGTGAATTATATTATTTTACATTTTGATCTTTACGCTTAATTATCAAGTTATCTTTTCTCTCAATATCTGTAGCATCATACTTGATATTGAGAAAGAAACAACCTCCTACTAAATTAGCTTTTTCATCATTTATTTTCTACAAAATCTCTAATACTCGCTGTTTGATGCATGGATTTTTTAAAAATAATATACTACACTAAAATAATATACTATATCTAGGAGGTAGTTCCACATTTATTTCCATTTCCTTCCATCCAAGAGACAGAGAAGAATAGGTACCGACCAACCGTCGAGATAGTATACGTTTGATACTGTAAATTCTCTCTCTCGCGATTATGATAAGAATTCTTCTTTACTCTGTATAGCTGTATTTTATTTGTTTGTTTTTATTAAAACTTGTTTGTTTTTATTAAAATAGTGGTCGCGTTACTAAACTCAGCTCCATGTCAAATCATCTCGCGTATCACGATCTGTCCCCACTCGTCATCGAGATTGCTTTCCTTTTTATTAGACTAGACTTAAACGTGTGATAGGGTGCGAGAATCATCCCTATGTGGTGTCAGTCCTTTCGTAGATCGGATTCTACGATCTCGATCTGAAAGCCATCCTACGATTCAGTGGGCAAGTCATACAGACTTGTTTGCCAACTAAGTGATAAAGAGTAATATTTAGACTTCTTACCCCCGGTTATCCTTACACAAAAATGAAATCAAAAGATTTATCTCAATATTTATATTAACTCAATTTTCGATAGAAATAGCATTATTTTAAAACAGTGGTTAGGAGAATTGCAACTAATAACGATATTCTGTGTTTTCCTTTTTTAAAATAACCTCGACTTTGACCAATTAAATTACATTTCTAATGATGAAAACAACGAAGCATATTTTATTATGTAATGACTCATTATTACTAATCAATAAACGAACACACATATAATTTGTGTTAAAATTATAAATAATTTAAAAATAATTTATTAGTTGATATACTGTATTTCACAAATGATTTCTCCTAGAACACTAGAAAAACACTACGTACCTCTATAATATATGTATAAAAAGTAATATTTTAACTACAAGTAAATGAAAATTATCTGTAATATATTAATATTGATGAACAAGATCCGGTCCTCACTATCCATCTCATTGAGAATCAAATTCTGCCTGTTCATCTCAATCGTGATTCCGATTGGTGTTTACGCTAGTGAATCCTGAAAGACATCAGGAAACATCAAGAGAAGGCTAGATGTCTTTCAACAGAGATGCCTACAGACGAATTCTAAAGATCCGATATTTAGATGATATCACAAATGAAGTGGTTCTCTGAAGGAGTGGGATGTGCAAATTTCACAACATCGTTGCCCGTACAAGAGTCCGACTGGCCGGCCACATTTTTCGTATGGAGAACAATAGGATTCCTAAGATAGCCATGAAATTTGGTTCCCCTGGTTCTAAACGACCACAAGTACGTTCCAGGAATACTTAGCGTAAAACTTGATATTGAACTTCCTCAAGATTTGAAGATGTTCAACATGATTTAGGAGGAAGCAGAAGCCCTTGCCAATGATCAAAATTGACGGAAATTAATTGCTTTCCGGTATGCTATCTAGAATTGGTGGTACTACTACCTACTATTAACATAAGAAGACTAGAAATTGATTAAAGTTATGAATAGTAATTGAATGTTTCTATTTAATCTGACATTGTGATGATTGTAATAAAATTAAATAATTACTAGAAGCAAAAGATTCTAGAAAAGTTTATAAATAAATTATTAAAATATCCAAAACTAAAAAATTTAATATATCCTGCATTGCAAAGAGAAACGATTTAATAATTTAAGTAAATTTTCTATATATATAAATGAAAAACAAAATATGTTTTTATAGGTTTTTGAGGGTGCCGAGGTTAATAAATATTTGGTCTGTTTTTTTCGAAATTTGATTGGTTGGCAAATTAC
>NW_019386131.1:52552-72780 GCF_000671375.1 Centruroides sculpturatus | reverse complement strand
ATGCTAAGTGAGGTTTATCTGATTCTGTTATGTGCAAATGAAAGGTTGTGAGAAACCAACCAAATATATTCATTAATCATTAGAAAGGATTCTGCCTATATATTTATCAACTTTAGTAAGAAGATAAAGGATGTGTCACGGCTACTTAACAGTAAGAAACAATAGTAAACAAAAATTAGTATAGTTCTGTGCGTTATCAGTATAAGCGTGTATAATTATACAGTGTTTTATTTTTTAATTTAATGTATGTAGGTTTATGTTATCAATGTTATCAACTTATCCTAACAGCAGTGAATAATAACTTGTGCTGTACGAGTGTCATTGAATTTTTAAATGGTATGTCTTAAAAGTTACATGTTTTAGAATCGTTATATAATTTTTACAAAATGTAATAATCTAATGTAAATGTTTCTTCTTATCAGTTGACTGATGAGGGGCTATACGCCCGAAACGTGTAAAAGTGCCCGTATCAACTGAATAAAGTGGATAAACGCCAAGTGTTTTAATAATAACACAGTCTTGTGTTCAATAGTAAAAAAATATATAAATTTTGTATCATGCAAATAATATTATTAAGTTAAAAGTAAAATTAAAGAACTTCATAATAATAGAATATGATAAGAATTTAAATAAAGGATTGGTAACTGATGTTTGTTGAAATAAGGTTGTTTGCTTATAAAAAGTGGCAAACTACTTAAATTATCAAAGGGCAATTTGTTGGAATCTAAAGATATTTAATAACTCTATGTAGTGTAAATTCCCAAGCAATCAAAGTAAAGTGCATTCAAAGGTAACACTCGTGTCTTTTTATTGATGTTGAAATAAAACTTTTGCTTTAAGTGCTTAGTGATACGTGCTGCTACTATACCTCAAAAAGTCGGTTTTGACTGAGGATTTCCTAGGACAAGATTTTTAAATGTTATCTATACAAGTATACCGACCGCGTTGAAATTATTCTTTTGACATATGCTTTTGCGAAAAATAAACGAATAAATAGACATTAAAATTTTGTACTCACTTTCTAATATTTGAAAACTCGACTAATATTCAGCTTAATAATTCTCTTCTGTTGAAATGAGATGAATTTCATATGTAATGCTACCTGCCACCAAGTTAATATTAATTCAGAAGAAAACAGCAAAAAGTAAAACGAGTAGTGAAAAAATTTTTCGGCAGAAAATTCAATTAGTTTGCACATTCACACGCCGTTATACTTCTAATAACAACTCCATTAATACAAATCCATTAATACAAAGTAGAATGCAGTGAATTATATTATTTTACATTTTGATCTTTACGCTTAATTATCAAGTTATCTTTTCTCTCAATATCTGTAGCATCATACTTGATATTGAGAAAGAAACAACCTCCTACTAAATTAGCTTTTTCATCATTTATTTTCTACAAAATCTCTAATACTCGCTGTTTGATGCATGGATTTTTTAAAAATAATATACTACACTAAAATAATATACTATATCTAGGAGGTAGTTCCACATTTATTTCCATTTCCTTCCATCCAAGAGACAGAGAAGAATAGGTACCGACCAACCGTCGAGATAGTATACGTTTGATACTGTAAATTCTCTCTCTCGCGATTATGATAAGAATTCTTCTTTACTCTGTATAGCTGTATTTTATTTGTTTGTTTTTATTAAAACTTGTTTGTTTTTATTAAAATAGTGGTCGCGTTACTAAACTCAGCTCCATGTCAAATCATCTCGCGTATCACGATCTGTCCCCACTCGTCATCGAGATTGCTTTCCTTTTTATTAGACTAGACTTAAACGTGTGATAGGGTGCGAGAATCATCCCTATGTGGTGTCAGTCCTTTCGTAGATCGGATTCTACGATCTCGATCTGAAAGCCATCCTACGATTCAGTGGGCAAGTCATACAGACTTGTTTGCCAACTAAGTGATAAAGAGTAATATCCAGACTTCTTACCCCCGGTTATCCTTACACAAAAATGAAATCAAAAGATTTATCTCAATATTTATATTAACTCAATTTTCGATAGAAATAGCATTATTTTAAAACAGTGGTTAGGAGAATTGCAACTAATAACGATATTCTGTGTTTTCCTTTTTTAAAATAACCTCGACTTTGACCAATTAAATTACATTTCTAATGATGAAAACAACGAAGCATATTTTATTATGTAATGACTCATTATTACTAATCAATAAACGAACACACATATAATTTGTGTTAAAATTATAAATAATTTAAAAATAATTTATTAGTTGATATACTGTATTTCACAAATGATTTCTCCTAGAACACTAGAAAAACACTACGTACCTCTATAATATATGTATAAAAAGTAATATTTTAACTACAAGTAAATGAAAATTATCTGTAATATATTAATATTGATGAACAAGATCCGGTCCTCACTATCCATCTCATTGAGAATCAAATTCTGCCTGTTCATCTCAATCGTGATTCCGATTGGTGTTTACGCTAGTGAATCCTGAAAGACATCAGGAAACATCAAGAGAAGGCTAGATGTCTTTCAACAGAGATGCCTACAGACGAATTCTAAAGATCCGATATTTAGATGATATCACAAATGAAGTGGTTCTCTGAAGGAGTGGGATGTGCAAATTTCACAACATCGTTGCCCGTACAAGAGTCCGACTGGCCGGCCACATTTTTCGTATGGAGAACAATAGGATTCCTAAGATAGCCATGAAATTTGGTTCCCCTGGTTCTAAACGACCACAAGTACGTTCCAGGAATACTTAGCGTAAAACTTGATATTGAACTTCCTCAAGATTTGAAGATGTTCAACATGATTTAGGAGGAAGCAGAAGCCCTTGCCAATGATCAAAATTGACGGAAATTAATTGCTTTCCGGTATGCTATCTAGAATTGGTGGTACTACTACCTACTATTAACATAAGAAGACTAGAAATTGATTAAAGTTATGAATAGTAATTGAATGTTTCTATTTAATCTGACATTGTGATGATTGTAATAAAATTAAATAATTACTAGAAGCAAAAGATTCTAGAAAAGTTTATAAATAAATTATTAAAATATCCAAAACTAAAAAATTTAATATATCCTGCATTGCAAAGAGAAACGATTTAATAATTTAAGTAAATTTTCTATATATATAAATGAAAAACAAAATATGTTTTTATAGGTTTTTCAGGGTGCCGAGTTTAATAAATATTTCGTCCAGTTTTTATCGAAATTCGATTGGTTAGCAAATTACGATTTGATATTGGGCTGTAAATGGTACAGTTTCCTAAAGTTAACGTTAGAAAATACTATAATATCTAAAAAATTTAAGACATATTTTCAATTAATGTTCACTTGACCATTGAATTTTTGTCATTTCGTACCATCCGAGTATCATCATAAAAGTGACAACGATAGAGTAAAATAACTAAACTATATGGTTTTCGTTTTCATCTTCGATATATTATAGTATTTGATTTATATAACTCCAAAGGTTTATATAACTCCAAAGGTTATCTTACGTAAAAGTTTATCACACCGAGTGTACAATCTCACACATTTATAAATATTTTGTTATTCTACTGTACACATTTTAAATATTTTTTTAAAATGTATTTGATTGGTCACTCGGTTTGNCTTGATAATTCAACTACGCTTGTTGGAGAACAATAAAAACACTACACTCAACAAGCCACCAATAAAACTCAACTGCCTAACCTATAACCAAAGTCTCCTTTTAATTTGTTTTTAAAAAAAAGCGCTTGACAAACTTGCCCCGCATGCCGAAGTTGCCCCGGTCTCCCCTATGTATAAAAAGTAACATTTTAACTAAAAGTAAATGAAAATTATCTGTAATATATTAATATTGATGAACAAGATCTGGTCCTCACTATCCATCTCATTGAGAATCAAATTTTGCCTGTTCATCTCAATCGTGATTCCGATTGGTGTTTACGCTAGTGAATCCTGAAAGACATCAGGAAACATCAAGAGAAGGCTAGATGTCTTCCAACAGAGATGCATACAGACGAATTCTAAAGATCCGATATTTAGATGATTTCACAAATGAAATGGTTCTCTGAAGGAGTGGGATGTGCAAATTTCACAACATCGTTGCCCGTACAAGAGTCCGACTGGCCGGCCACATTTTTCGTGTGGAGAACAATAGGATTCCTAAGATAGCCATGAAATTTGGTTCCCCTGGTTCTAAACGACCACAGGTACGTTCCAGGAATACTTAGCGTAAAACTTGATATTGAACTTCCTCAAGATTTGAAGATGTTCAACATGATTTAGGAGGAAGCAGAAGCCCTTACCAATGATGAAAATCGACGGAAAATAATTGCTTCCCGGTATGCTATCTAGAATTGATGGTACTACTACCTACTATTAACATAAGAAGACTAGAAATTGATTAAAGTTATGAATAGTAATTGAATGTTTCTATTTAATCTGACATTGTGATGNTTGATATACTGTATTTCACAAATGATTTCTCCTAGAACACTAGAAAAACACTACGTACCTCTATAATATATGTATAAAAAGTAATATTTTAACTACAAGTAAATGAAAATTATCTGTAATATATTAATATTGATGAACAAGATCCGGTCCTCACTATCCATCTCATTGAGAATCAAATTCTGCCTGTTCATCTCAATCGTGATTCCGATTGGTGTTTACGCTAGTGAATCCTGAAAGACATCAGGAAACATCAAGAGAAGGCTAGATGTCTTTCAACAGAGATGCCTACAGACGAATTCTAAAGATCCGATATTTAGATGATATCACAAATGAAGTGGTTCTCTGAAGGAGTGGGATGTGCAAATTTCACAACATCGTTGCCCGTACAAGAGTCCGACTGGCCGGCCACATTTTTCGTATGGAGAACAATAGGATTCCTAAGATAGCCATGAAATTTGGTTCCCCTGGTTCTAAACGACCACAAGTACGTTCCAGGAATACTTAGCGTAAAACTTGATATTGAACTTCCTCAAGATTTGAAGATGTTCAACATGATTTAGGAGGAAGCAGAAGCCCTTGCCAATGATCAAAATTGACGGAAATTAATTGCTTTCCGGTATGCTATCTAGAATTGGTGGTACTACTACCTACTATTAACATAAGAAGACTAGAAATTGATTAAAGTTATGAATAGTAATTGAATGTTTCTATTTAATCTGACATTGTGATGATTGTAATAAAATTAAATAATTACTAGAAGCAAAAGATTCTAGAAAAGTTTATAAATAAATTATTAAAATATCCAAAACTAAAAAATTTAATATATCCTGCATTGCAAAGAGAAACGATTTAATAATTTAAGTAAATTTTCTATATATATAAATGAAAAACAAAATATGTTTTTATAGGTTTTTCAGGGTGCCGAGTTTAATAAATATTTCGTCCAGTTTTTATCGAAATTCGATTGGTTAGCAAATTACGATTTGATATTGGGCTGTAAATGGTACAGTTTCCTAAAGTTAACGTTAGAAAATACTATAATATCTAAAAAATTTAAGACATATTTTCAATTAATGTTCACTTGACCATTGAATTTTTGTCATTTCGTACCATCCGAGTATCATCATAAAAGTGACAACGATAGAGTAAAATAACTAAACTATATGGTTTTCGTTTTCATCTTCGATATATTATAGTATTTGATTTATATAACTCCAAAGGTTTATATAACTCCAAAGGTTATCTTACGTAAAAGTTTATCACACCGAGTGTACAATCTCACACATTTATAAATATTTTGTTATTCTACTGTACACATTTTAAATATTTTTTTAAAATGTATTTGATTGGTCACTCGGTTTGGTAAGCCCTTACGTAAGATGACCTTTTAAGATATAAATATAACACTAAAATATAATATGAAATAATAAATAATAAATACCAAAAGTTAACGTAATACAAAAAATGAATAATTTGTATTTATTCAATTACTTAAAAAGTAACTATACAATAAAACAATTATCACAGATTATAAATAAACATAATAAAAAGAATAGAGTATGAAATAATTCAAAATATATTAATTGATTGTTCCTAAATAAAGTATTTTTTTATCTGTGTGTCAAATTTTTATTCTTTGCTAAAATTTAAATTAAATAAAATTTATAATAAAATTTTATTTAATTAATTTTTTACGTCTATATAAATTTATGAAATTTATATAGACGTAACTTTAAATGTAGACTATAATTATGTAGTCGTTTTAGTTGTTGTTTTTTATAGAAAAGAACTTTGTATATCTTTATCGAAAAATCCTAAATTAGGTAATATTTCTGCATTCCAGAATTTTAGAGAACTACAATTTTATTATTTCTATTTTGAAATTGTATTAAACGAATGTAAAAAAATTTAATTTATAAATAGAATAAAGGTTTGTCTCTGCTATCCGTGTTTGCGTTTTTTTGTTTAGGAAAAAGATTATTTCGTTTTTATAAAGTCAAATACATTATTACACAGCCCAAAACATTAAACAAAAATATCCTCATTACCATGCTATCAATTACAAAATATAAAAATAAATAAAAATTATCAGTTTAATCAGATAGTAAACTACTGTCTACACAACCGTTACTGGGGAGCTCTGATATTATCCAGCGACCAAACTTTTAATGCACTTACATTGATTGACTTTAATTATTACTGATAAAACTCCTACAGATTAATCGTTCTCACGAGTAGCAAACTTTCGCACAAATATCCAATCGTTCATTAAATTGGCACAGTTGTTATATGTGTGACTCAATCAATCACGCAATTGCAATTGGGTAATTGCAATTGCGTGATTGAGTGAACATTATTAACCATTCTGATAATGTAATAGAAGGAAAATAATTAATCACAATATTTGAATTTATTTTCTTTTAATAACATGACTAATTACAATGTTTTATATTTTAAATAGTATTCATAATTAGCTATATATACAGTATACAGTGAACATATTAACATAAAATATAAATATCAGAATTGTTTCTGAATACACATATGATTTTATATGGATTCAGTTGTACCTTTAGGACTATTTGAGGAAAACGTAGACTTTAGTTTTTTCTTAATTTTTTCCCAAATGCCCTCAATATCTTTCTGATCTTTTTTACATGCATCTTTCAGTTTTTTCTTTGCTTTAATTTTCAAATCCGATTTCACATGACTTAATTTAGTCATCAACTCTTTTAGTACACTTTTAAATGAAGAATCATTTATTTTATCGACAGCTTTGCTAATTGTCTCAATGTCTTGAGCTAAAAGCGTTGTGTTCGGGTTGCTCTTTCCTAAATCAGATTCTATAGATTCAATGGCCTTTTTCAGAACATCTATGGGGTTTCTCGACTTAAAGAAATTGAAAACTAATTCTTCTTTCTGAAAACAATAAAACTTTAGTATTTGACACATAAACGTAAATTATGTCTACGATTCATAACTATTGTAAAATTATACTAACTTCATGATATTCGCTTTCTGTCACAACATCTCCAGCATTGTACAACAAAATAATTCCTACAAATAAGTGGCGATAATATAATAAAACCGTATTTATTAATTAGAAGAGATAAGAATTTAAATTAAAAACTCTTACCTAAGAAGGCGTACATGAACAACATTTTATTCACCTTGTATGATGTTGGCTGTCGGTGGTGAGATATACCGTAAATACTCAAGAAATTGTTGAGAAAGGGGCCAAGATTCTAGTATATATACTTTTTAAAAAAGATGTTACTTAATATGAATTTTGTAAGACATCCAGTGAATTATATGAAAATACAGAAAGGTTGGTCATTTCTGTCATCATAATTGCTTAAATTATTTTGTAATTAAAAGTTTTTGGTGAATTGCAATTCATAAAGTACAACCGATTAAGCGATTTTCAAAACACTATATAGTAAATATATACATTGTAATTTTAATCGCATAAAATTTATTAATGTATAACTCCTGGAAAAGTCAAAACGTTTTATATTAATTAACATATCTATACATTATTCTATTTTTTGTTTTTATTGTTAATTTTTGATGTTTTCTCAAGAATTACTACCCATAAATTAATTTAACTTTTAATTCACTTTTAATGAATACTCAAGCAATGTATTGCAACTTTTATAACTTATGTTGTGGCCTAATTTTTATATCGAAAGTTTAATTGTGATACTTAAAATATTTACAAAAGTATTAACGTATAAATGACAATAAAAAGTTTTTTCTACTCATTCAGCATCCTTCTAATTGTTTCAACATAATGAAATATAAAAAAAATGTAATTCGCAATTATCGATTTACGTCGTATATAAATTCGAATGTTGGTGTTTTTAATTCTTTTTAAGAAATTTAATTTTTTAAAAGAAAAAGTGAGACAAAGGAGTAGTGAAAGAAATTTTGAAATAATTTTTATAATTAACACGAACTGCATTATGCCGGTTTGAAATTATGCATAGTTAATTGATAAATATTTCTATAAATTGCATCGATATTAATAACTGTAGCATCGGTAGTTATTTTGCTGTAGCGAACACGATATTAAACCGGAAATAAAGAATTGTCTCTTATTCATATAATATATATAACAACATCTAAAAATTCGAGCAGATCTCAGAATATCGATTAAGAGACAGGAAAACGAACGGGACTCGACGAATAACCCCAAGAATTTTACAATGAATTGAAATAACATTTTATACAAACAAACAAACAAACACAAACAATATAACGAAAGTATTTGTAAACCGTATATTGGCCCACCTGTCGTCAAGCGGTCATTGCCCTGAATAATGGGAGTTCAGTCGTGGGTTCGTGCCTTGCTAGCCACGTGAAGCCTTTTGGCTTTTCGCCACGTCTGTATCGCCTAAATTGGGGCCAATTTTCTTAAAAAGACCTTACGAAAGGCATCACTTGTAGACTGAACACCCAAGTGTTTCGTTGCTACAATTTAACCAACAACAACGGCAAAACGTATGAAAATAAAAATGTGTATAGTATTGAACTCGTTGAGAAGACTTTTCTTTGTAAATGATAAAAATCAAAACTGTTTAATTTTTAATTTTTTTACATAAGACGTTACTAAAACTTCCAATTTCATTCTGACATTCGATTACAAAATTTTTTATGCAACTATCACAACTGAAATCACAAATGTTTTTGTTTTATCATTCAATTCACGGCATATCTTGCAAAAGTTGTACCCCGTAACAGTAATTTCAAAAGTATAAATACGTGTATCCACACTCCATTCTCTACAAATTCCTTAATATCACAGAATATCTCACCAAAATTACTATTGGATAGCCGACGTTCACGATGAATAAAATATTGTTTCTTTACGCATTCTTAGGTAAGTTTTTGCAATAAATTTTTAACTTTATTAACTATTGAATACGTTTTATTATATTTCGCTTTCATCAATTATTTGCAGGAATTATTTTGTCGTATACTGTTGATGGAAATGTTTTGAATAAAAAAGAAAATTATGAGGTTAGTATGCTTTATAATAGATATGAAACGATAACATATTTCTATGTTAAACGTTTAACCTTTTTTTAGGAAGTAAAATATTGGGTCAACCTTTTCAAAATTTCTGCAAATATGAAAAAGTTAACAAATGCTTTAGATTCTTTAGTAGATCATTTAAAACAAAACAACCCGAATAGAAAGCTTATAGTTAAAGACATTGACAGCATTATGGAGGTTGTCGATACTGTAAAAGGGACCAAAATTGAAAAGGTGACCAAGAAATTGGTACATATATTACAAGAATTGAAATCGAAAGTGGAACATTCTTCAAATGATGACTTTTTGAAAGCATGTAGAGAAGTTCTGAAAGATATTATATGGCTTTTAAATATGGCTTTTAAATTAACATATATTCTTGTCTCGTGAATAATTTTTTATTACATCGTCAAAAATATAAATAATGTACTTTAGTAAAGTAGATTTATTTGTAATTTTTTGGTTAAAATAAAAACAATTATATCATCATATACGTTGTCGTCACAGTTCGTTTTACATATACTTAGTTTACTTTGAAGATTTTCGAATATTTTTCAAATAAATTAGTATTTTCACTTCTGATGCATATTTTACATTCTCGGCCGGAATATTGTAGATTTAACTCATTTCTGAGCTATCCGTGTGTCAAAAATATTAAAAATGCAAAATTATCATCTGTTTGTACGTTGTGTGTATGAATGTCTGAGTGTCAGTGTTTATTTTACTTTTATCTCTCAGTGCAACGCAGAACAAACATTCTAAAATTTCACAGAAATATTTTTGTATATGCGTTTTAATGCATGTACTGTACAGTGTATACAGTAATTATGCATATAAATTTCAGAATTGTTTCTGAACACAATTCAATACATATAGAATACATTTTTACCACTTTTATCCTTTATCAGTACCTCTACAATCTTTAAAAGCCGTTTAACATCTTTCAGACCTTTTCTACATGCTTTCAAAAAGCCATTATTTGAAGAATGTTCCGCTTTCGATTTCAATTCTTGTAATATAACTTCCCATTTCTTGGTCACCTTTTCAAGTTTGGTCCCTTTTACAGTATCGACAACCTCCATAATGCTGTCATTGTCTTTAACTATAAGCTTTCTATTTTTCTTTTAAATGGGATTCTAAAGAGTCTAAAGCAATTATTAGTTTTTTCATATTTGGAGAAATCTTGAGGAGGTTGACCAAATATTCCACTTCCTGAAAAAGGTTAAACGTTTAACATAGAAATCCGTTTGCGTTTCATATCTATTATAAAGCATAATAACCTCAAAATTTTCTCTTTTATTCAGAACATTTCCATCAACAGTATACGACAAAATAATTCCTGCAAATAATCGATGAAAGCGTAGTATAATAAAAAGTATTCAATAGTGAATAAAGTTAAAAATTTAATGCAAAAAACTTACCTAAGAATGCGTAAAAAAACAATATTTTATTCATGGTGAATGTTGGCTATGCAATAGTAATTTTGGTGAAATATTCTGTGATATTAAGGAACTTGTACAGAACGGAGTGTGGATACATGTATTTATACTTTTGCAAATGCTGTTACGTTGCAAAATATCCCGTGAATTGAATGACAAAGCAGAAACATTTGTGAATTCAGTTGTGATGGTTGCATAAAAAATTTTGCAATCGAATGTCGGAATGAAATTGGCAGTTTTAGTAATGTCTTATGTAGGAAAATTCAAAATTTAAAATTATGCAGTTCTGATTTTTTATCATTTTCAAAGAAAAGTGTTCTCAACGAGACAATACAGTACACATTTTTTCATACGATTTACTGTTTTTTTTTTTTTGGTTAAATTATGGCAACGCAACACTTGGGCGATCTGCCTAGGGCAGGGATGGCTAACCTTTCTGAGTCTGCTTGCCACATAGTAAGCATATTAAGCATACTTTTCTTTAAAATTGATTATGCGTGTAGAAGTTTTAGACTTCAAGTAACTATATTTATTTTGGCCGAATGACCGAGCGGTCAAAGCTTATCACTCTTGTCGACCCGAAATCAAAATTCTAGAAAATTTTCAGGAGGTGATTCTCCAAATGGTACAGGAATTGGAGTTTGCTAAATAAAAAAGCCCTTTTAGTGCCCACAGGGCAAAAAGACTTTCAAAAACTATATTTAAATAAATAAAATAATATGCTGTAACTAGAGTAAATGTATATAACCTGATTGAAAAAGATGATAAACCGATATCGTATAACACGATACGTGCCGGATGATTTCTTCAACATGCCACTTTGGACACGCGTGCCACAGATTCGCCGCCTCATGCCTAGGGGGTCTTTTTAAAAAAAATCATCTCAATTTACAGTTAGACGATACAGACATGGAGAAAAACCGGTAAACTCCCCGTGCCAGTCCCTCTAAGAGAAGAGCGACCCCACGACCGAATCCCCAGTGTTCAGGTCACGAAGACCGCATGGCCACTGGTGGGCCAATATACGATTTACAAATATTTTCGTTATATTCTTTGTGTTTGTTTGTGTGTCATTTCTATTCATTGTAAATTCCTTGGGTTTATTCGACGAGTCTTTTTCGTTTTCCTGTCCCTAAAGCGATATTCTGACACCTGCTCGAATTTTTAAATGTTATCTTATATACAGTATTATATGAATGAGTGACAATTCTTTATTTACGGTTTGATATCGTTTTATGCTACAACAAAATAATTACCGATGCTACAGTTATTAATATCGATGCAATTTATAGAAATATTTATTAATGAAGTATGCATAATTTCAAACCGGCATAATGCAGTTCGTGTTAATTATGAAAATTATTTCAAAATTTCTTTCACTACTCCTTTGTTTCACTTTTTCTTTTAAAAAATTACATTTCTTAAAAAAAATAAAAACACCAACATTCGACTTTATACACTACGTAAGTCACTAATTGCAAATTAAATTATTTTAGAATTTATTATGTTGAAACCATCTGAAGATGCTGAATGAGAAGAAAAACTTTTTATTGTCATTTTCCACTTAATACTTTTGTAAATATTTTAAGTATCACAATTAAACTTACGATATAAAAATTAGGCCACAACATCACTTATAAAAATCTCAATACATTTCTTGAATATTTATTAAATTTGAATTAAAAGTTAAATTATTTTGTGGATAGTAATTCTTAAGAAAACATCAAAAATTAACAATAAAAACAGAAAATAGAATAATGTATAGATATGTTTATTAATATAAAACGTTTTGACTTTTCCAGGAGTTATACATTAATAAATTTTATGCGATTAAAATTACAATGTATATATTCACTATATAGTGTTTTGAAAATCGCTTAATCGGTTGTACTTTATGAATTGCAATTCACCAAAAACTTTTAATTACAAAATAATTTAAGCAATTATGATGACAGAAATGACCAACCTTTCTGCTTTTTCATGTAATTCCCTGGATGCCTTACAAAATTCATATTAAGTAACATCTTTTTTAAAAAGTATATATACGAGAATCTTGGCCCCTTTCTCAACAATTTCTTGAGTATTTACGGTATATCTCACCACCGACAGCCAACAACATACAAGATGAATAAAATGTTATTCATGTACGCTTTCTTAGATAAGAGATTTTAATTTAAATTCTTATCTCTTCTAATTAATAAATGCGTTTTTATTATATTATCGCCACTTATTTGTAGGAATTATTTTGTTGTACAATGTTGGAGATGTGACAGAAAGCGAATATTATGAAGTTAGTATAATTTTACAATAGTTATGAATCGTAGACATAATTTACGTTTATGTGTCAAATAAGGTAAACGCACCGGTAGTGGACACTGCACGAGTAGTGGACACTTTGAACTTCGAATAGGAGTAATAAGGTTATAGATGGCTTCTCTGTTCAAACATACAAATCATTCGGTAGACAGAAGTTCTGTCTACTGAATGATTTGTATGTTTGAACAGTGAAGCCATCTACAGCCTTATTACTCCTATTCGAAGTTCAAAGTGTCCACTACTCGTGCAGTGTCCACTACCGGTGCGTTTACCTTACTAAAGTTCTATTGTTTTCAGAAAGAAGAATTAGTTTTCAATTTCTTTAAGTCGAAAAATTCCATAGATGTTCTGAAAAAGACCATTGAATCTATAGAATCTGATTTAGGAAAGAGCAACCCGAACACAACGGTTTTAGCTCAAGACATTGAGACAATTAGCAAAGCTGTCGATAAAATAAATGATTCTTCATTTAAAAGTGTACTAAAAGAGTTGATGACTAAATTAAGTCATGTGAAATCGGATTTGAAAATTAAAGCAAAGAAAAAACTGAAAGATGCATGTAAAAAAGATCAGAAAGATATTGAGGGCATTTGGGAAAAAATTAAGAAAAAACTAAAGTCTACGTTTTCCTCGAAAAGTCCTAAAAGTACAACTGAATCCATATAAAATCATATGTGTACAGTTGTATTCAGAAACAATTTTGATATTTATATATTATGTTAATTTGTTTACTGCATACTGTATATATAGCTAATTATGAATACTATTTAAAATATAAAACATCGTAATTAGTCATGTTATTAAAAGAAAATAAATTCAAATATTGTGATTAATTATTTTCTTTCTATTACATTATCAGAATGGTTAATAATGTGTGATTGACTCAATCAATCACGCAATTGCAATTGGGTAATAACAACTGTGCCAATTTAATGAACGATTGGATATTTGTGCACAAGTTTGCTACTCGTGAGAACGGTTAATCTGTAGAAGTTTTATCAGTAATAATTAAAGTCAAGCAATGTAACTGCATGAACAGTTTTGTCGCTGGATAATATCAGAGCTCCCCAGTAACGGTTGTGTACACAGTAGTTTACTATCTGATTAGACTGATAATTTTTATTTATTTTTTATTTTTTGTAGTTGATAGCATGTATTTGAATAATGTATTTAACTTTATAAAAGCGAAATAATCGTTTTCCGAAACAAAAAGAAGCAAACACGGATAGCAAAGATAAATCTTTATTCTATTTATTATTAAATTTATTTAAATTCGTTTAATACAATTCTAAAATAGAATTAATAAAATTCTAGTTCAATAAAATTCTGGAATGCACAAATATTAACTAACTAGCTGTTACCCGCGACTTCGCCCGCGATGGTTTTGCAAGCAAACCTTATTATATTCAATATTTCAACAACCATAGTAATTATTATATAACAATTATTGCCGAGAATCAAACGAAATGTTTTCAATTTGATCAATTTTCTGAAACGTTTACAATCGTTCTATAATCGAACTAATGTGCAATAACAAATTCGAATTTAAAACGGTTCGAAGATTTGGTTAAAAAATCGAAATATATAAAAGTATTTATAACAATGTCTGAAATTTTATCAATTTAATACACCTAAGTACTCAATGAAAACAAAAAATCGCATCTAAAATAGTACAATAGAAACCGTTTTTCCGGTTAAGCCTTAATGCTTTCCCTCTTCTTCCCGTGGGAGAATTTCGAAAAATCCCTTAGTACTGTGCATTCTCATGCATTCTCGTGGAGCTTTCTTTTTAATTAGAATTTTCAACTTCAGGATAGTAACTTGTCAGGACTCTGAACAGTATCTGCGAGAGCTCAGACTCTCATTCCAAACATATTTGGTGCACAAGAATAGTGACAAAACTCAAAAATTTCCAATTTCGAGTTTATTGTAGAAATGTATAGAAAACTCCTCATATTTTTATGTGAAAGAAGGAACACTAACATTCATTTCCAAAAGGATTGAAAATTTCAAAAATCCAAGATCATGACAAAGCCTTGCAAGAAACAAGAAAGTTTTAAATGATTGTTCTGGGAAATCCATTTTTTTGAGTTGTTACTATTCTTGTGCACCAACGACATGTAAATGAAACGAAGGATAAAAAAACATCAAAAGCTGATAAGAGGAAAAAAGCGAATTATCGAGAAAAACATCGATAACAAAGTACTGAGACAACACATTGCTTCTTCTATGAAGTTGTATTATATCTTTTTACATTTTCTTTAAACAAATACAAATAAATATTATAAAACAAGATACCAGTTTTAATAATACTTGATATTTTCATTCGATTCGACAGCATTTATTCTTATATTAGCTAAAATACTAAGTAATAGTTGTAGCAGTTTTTATATTATACAGTATACAGGTACTGTATTTTCAAAATATATATTTGACATTTCAGCCCTGAAATTTTATTTTAGCCAAGTAATTGATGATGTGTTAATATGTGCGTTTAATCTGAGAGTTAGTTTTCTGCTCAAGTACATGTGATACAAGGTCTGTTCAAAAAGTATCGGACCTTATTTTTTTTCCGCGTAAACCAATGATGCGAGAGAGGCCTCCTTCGGTGGAGTTGTGGAGGGGACAGTCATGCACAGCCCTGAATTTTTTCCCGCCTGCAGAAAGCGTCAGTCGTTGGCAATCGGCGTATGAGTGAGGTCATGTAGTGCGCTCTCGTCGGATTTCACTAAGCTGGAAAATGACTGAACAACGTGAGCAGCGATATTACATCAAATTTTGCCAAAAACCTTGGCGATACCCGAGTGTAAACCATTCGCAAGATTCAGCAGGCTTTCGGGGACGATCCTCGAGGCCAAAAAAAGCGCGGCAGGTCCGCAGCAATATCAAAGGTCATGTTGACAGTTTTTTCGACTCTCGTGGGGTGGTGTGTCGTGAGTACGCACCACAAGGCCAAACCATCCCAAAGGAGTACTACCAGGAGGTCCTTCGTCGTCTTTCCGATACAGTGCGATGCAAACGATGGGATCTGTGGTCGATCAAAACTTGGCAGCTCCATCGTGATAACGCATCCGCCCATTCTGCGCATCTGATTCGGGCTTTCGTCGCCAAACACAATACTCCTGTGGTTCGTCACGCTCCGTACTCTCTCCACATGGCTCCGTGTGACCTTTGGCTATTTCTCAAGCTGAAAATGCCGCTAAAAGGAACCCAAATTTAGTCGAGAGAAGACATCATGCGAAATGCGACGGACCGGCTGATAACCATTCCAAAAGATGCGTTCCAGCAGTGTTTCCAGCAATGGCAGGAACGCTGGGAGAAGTGTATACATTACCAAGGAGACTACTTTGAAGGGGATTAGGGTTTTGTACCTCAAAGTCAATAAATTTATTTTTGCCGACCAAAGGTCCGATACTTTTTGAACAGACCTTGTATATTGATAATATATCTGTATAATTTATATAGCCTATATAAAATAACATTTTGTACTTATTAAATTATTATATTTAAAAGAATAAAAATATATACATTTTTTTAATCTGTTGAAATTTGTTACTGAGTACAAATTAAGTAATAAGTTGCATACGAGCATATTTAAATACTTACATTTTGTATTATAATGCTTTGGCGATTATCAATTTATCATTATTCAAAGTTGCTAAACCAAATTTGAACGAAAACAACTGGCGTATTTTATTTTACATATTATTTACATAGTTCAGTTTACTCTCGAAGAAAATTAAATACTTCGAAATTGACCAAACAATTTTTCACCAAATATTGTTTGAATTTTACATACTTAATTCATTAATTAATATCAAATCGCGCATTATTCATTCGCAAACATTTCAGCAAGGTAATTGTGAATACAATATAACAAGGCACGAGTTCACACAAAAGGAAACTACACAAGGATTTAAAACATAAAGTATATAATTCATAGTAAAAATATAACTGAATATATGCATTAATATTAATATATTACAGATAACTTTATTTTACTTTTAGTTAAAATGTTACTTTTTATACATATAGACGTACGTAGTGTTTTTCTAGAAATAATTTGTGAAATATATCAACTAATAAATTATTTTTAAATTATTTATAATTTTAACACAAATTATATATGTATTCGTTTATTGATTAGTAATAATGAGTGATTACATAATGAAATATGCTTCGTTGTTTTCATCATTAGAAATGTAATTTCGGTCTGAACTGTAATTTAATTGGTCAAAGTCGAGGTTATTTTAAAAAAGAAAAAAACAGAATATCGTTATTAGTTGCAATTCTCCTAACCACTGTTTTAAAATAATGCTATTTCTATCGAAAATTGAGTTAATATAAATATTGAGATAAATCTTTTGATTTCATTTTTGTGTTAGGATAACCGGGGGTAAGAAGTCTAAATATTACTCTTTATCACTTAGTTGGCAAACAAGTCTGTATGACTTGCCCACTGAATCGTAGGATGGCTTTCAGATCGAGATCGTAGAATCCGATCTACGACAGGACTGACACTACATAGGGATGATTCTCGCACTCTATCACACGTTTAAGTCTAGTCTACTAAAAAGGAAAGCAATCTCATGACGAGTGGGGACAGATCGTGATACGCGAGAAGATTTGACATGGAGCTGAGTTTAGTAACAGGACCATTATTTTAATCGACAAACAAGTTTTAATAAAACAAACTAATAAAATACAGCTATACAGAGTAAAGAAGAATTTTTAACCTAATCGCGAGAAAGAAAATTTACAGTATCAAACGTATACTATCTCGACGGTTGGTCGGTACCTAGTCTTCTCTGTCTCTTGGATGGAAGGAAATGGAAATAAATGTGAAACTACCTCCTAGATATAGTATATTATTTTAGTGTAGTATATTATTTTAAAAAAATCATGCATCAAACAGCGAGTATTATAGATTTTGTAGGAAATGAATGATGAAAAAGCAAATTTAGTAGTAGGTTGTTTCTTTCTCAATATTATTCTAGCACCAAGTATGATGCTACAGATATTGGGAAAAAAGATAACTCGATAATTAAGCGTAAAGATCAAAATGTAAAATAATATAATTCACTGCATTCTACTTTGTATTAATCTAGTTGTTATTAGAAGTATAACGGCGTGTGAATGTGCAAACTAATTGAATTTTCTGCCAAAAATTTTTTCACTACTCGTTTTACTTTTTGCTGTTTTCTTCTGAATTAATATTAACTTGGTGGCAGGTAGCATTACATATGAAATTCATCTCATTTCAACAGAAGAGAATTATTAATCTGAATATTAGTCGAGTTTTCAAATATTAGAAAGTGAGTACAAAATTTTAATGTCTATTTATTCGTTTATTTTTCGCAAAAGCGAAAAATAAACGAATAAATAGTCAGAAGAATAATTTTAACGCGGTCGGTCAGAAGAATAATTTTAACGCGGTCGGTACAAAGATAACATTTAAAAAACTTGTCCTAGGAAATTCTCAGTCAAAACCGACTTTTTGAGGTATAGTAGCAGCACGTATCACTAAGCACTTAAAGCAAAAGTTTTATTTCAACATCAATAAAAAGACACGAGTGTTACCTTTGAATGACTTTACTCTGATTGCTTGGGAATTTACACTACATAGAGTTATTAAATATCTTTAGATTCTAACAAATTACCCTTTGATAATTTAACTAGTTTGCGACTCCTTATAAGCAAACAACCTTATTTCAACATGCATCAGTTACCAATCCTTTATTTAAATTCTTATCATATTCTATTATTATGTTCTTTAATTTTACCTTTAATAATATTATTCGCATGATACAAAATTTATATATTATTTAATTACTCCTACAGTTAGTTTTATCACAACATTCTAACCGAGATGAAGTGACACCCTTCAATCTAATGGCTGCTACGTGCTCAGCCAATTATTTTTCGAGGAATCTCTTTGTTTCACCGATATAACATTTTGACTGATTACAGGTACACCTGACTTTGTAAACGATTTCAGCTATTTTTAGTTTATTTGTTTGTTCTTTTTGGTCTTGTGATCTTGTTCACTTGAAATGGTGGTAATAAAATTAATTAATAAGTAAATTTATTTTTATATTTTTCAAACAAACTTTCAATTAATGCATGGTAAAGAAATACTTTCTTTTACTCGTTAATATTTAACATGATATTTTCCATAAGCATATTTACGATATTATTTTTAACACTCTTGATGGATAAACATTTCATAAGTTCTTTCTAAATTTTCTGTCTTCTTTACTAGAGGTTCATGTCAAATTTTTTACATCATAAAAATATGATAGCATCGAATTACTGTCGAAATGGAGAGAATAGAAATTTTCACAATACTAGAAGGGAGATTTATCAGTTGTTTACGCATGAAATAGGCATTATTTATCATTTTCAAGAAATTGCTGTATTTCTTCTTGTCCTAGTGGAATGGAGTAGCCTACGTACAATTTCCTAATTAAAATAATAACAACAACAATAATTCCAAAAATGAGGTTCCACTAGACTTTTTGTAATTTTAGTCACGCAACCAATAGACATAAAATTATAAAGTGATAAGTTAGTTGCTGAATTGTGTGGGGCACAATTCTTTTCATTCTGTTTCAAGCTTAATAGCTGCTGTGCTATTTGTCGAAAATTTCTGAAATTTCGCAAGGAGATTTGTTATTTACAAGGATTGATGTTAAATTTGAGTGATTAAAGGTCCAGCGATGGAGAGATAGATAATGGGGTCGTGTCTCATATCTCCAGTAGAGTTGGATTTAATTAATGCAGATTTTACTCGTTATAAGATTTACAATTTATTAGAAATTACACCCCTACGCTCAAAATTAAGCTTTTTGCCATTTTATAATATAAAAATATAAAATTTTCTGATCATAAAAAATGGCGCCACCAAATGTTACCGGTTAAAGTCAGCTATTTGTTGCGGAATTTTTTAAATTGTTTCATTTGTTTAATGAAAAAAAAAAATATCTTATGGGCCTTT